>NW_020200652.1:21648-39686 GCF_001531365.2 Cynara cardunculus var. scolymus | reverse complement strand
GCCAAAGAGGACCTCAATCGTCCAAATCTAATCCTTCAAAGGTTCTCGTTGGTCTTTGGTGAAATGATAGTAGAGAAGCAAATGCGCGACTGTATCCAATGAAGGAATTCCACCCCACAGAGCATGAGTTAGGGTACAGAAGCCCAAGACCTCTATCAAAAGCCATGCTCAAATACCTTAGCCACGGAGATAGGAAAGCGTACAGACATGGATACAGGAGGCCAGAGCCAGTCCCTGAAACCCCTCCACGCATAGGTATCCCCTTAGGAGAGAAAGTGCAAAAAATGAGGGTTGAGGGAAGAAGGGAGGAGCCAGTAGTGGCTAGAGAGGTGAGTGAGGACAGACCAAGAGTAGTAAGTCCCCCACAAAAGAAAAAGAAGACAAAGAAGCCTCAGAAGGATGTTGACTCTTCTGAGAAAAAGAAAGGGAAGAAGAGACCCGCAGAAGAAGAGGGTCCAAGCAGTCCTCTGCAAAAGCCRAAVAAGAAGAAATCGAAGAAGGCCCAACCCGCAGAGGTTGAGGTCACAGAGGCTGTACTCCAAAAAAGCCCCGCAGAGGCTGCTCCAAAGCGTAGAAGGTTGCGCAAGGTTATTCACGAAGAGTCCCCAACAGAGCAGATACACGATGTAATCTTCCACATCCAACAAGAGTTTAAAGCGCCCACAGAGGTAGCGGATCTGGGGACATAAGTGGTAATAGACGACGAAGAAGAAGAGTTAGAGATAGAAGAGGGAGTAAAATATGTCGAAGGCACACACCCAAGCCCCCCTCCTAGTGCAACCCACATTTCTAGGGACCCTGTTCTAGAGGGAACCCCTATTGAAAAAGGCGTGCACACGCTGAACCGAACCCAAACCTACCTTGCAGAGGACATTCTTTCGTCCTCTGTCGAATGCACAGTTCGGAAACCACAATCTACTCCAACATCCTCTCAAAAGGATGGTGGTTTTAAAATAAGAGTCCATACACCCAAGGACTCGTCACAACCCAGAGAGGCATCCGTTGCCCCTCCTCACTTGAGTGAACAACCAAGTTATGCTTCAGAGGCATACGCGAGAGTCAYAGAGRCTGCGGGTCTAGAACGCCCAAAGTCTACACTCGATCCCTCTGCCAAGTTAGGCTCTGAACCTACTGGGCACGACATCGACAGAACACTGSTAGGCTCTCCAATTGGAGATGTTCGAGGATCCGGTGGAAGTCCCCGAGCTGACATCGACAAACCAGTCGCTGAGGGTGCCTCACACTCTGAGGCTACTAGGTCACCATGTGTTGGTGATCTAGGTTCCCAGGATACCTTTGTGACGAAGGGGGAGTTACAAACCTTCGCCACAACGGTAATCCAAAGGTTGGATGAGTTGAAAAGCTTGTTCTCCTCCCAACCCACGACAGAGGCTTTTGCACCGATAACAGAGGCTCTGAAGGAGTTGACTTCCACAACTTCTGAGCTCAAAGAGACTATTTCAGCCCTTCAGAGCTCTGTCCTCCACAAAGACGACCTCACAAAAGCATTCAGCGCCCTGTCTCTCAACCCTTCTTCAATCCAAAAGCTCAAGACAGAGTTAACAGAGGTAGCCACCCAATTTGCTACAGACTTCATTTTCGCCGGCTACACAGATTATTCCGCCTTCAAGGATGAGATCAAAGAGATGTTCTCCTCTGTGCTCACCTATGGCGTTGATACTAAATCCTCCAGGGCTAAAATAAACCATCTAGCCACTCGCAGAGAGCTAGACGCAATGGTTGAAGCCCTTGGAGAGACCGTGCAGAAATACACCGACTAACTCCTCAAAGAAGCCCGAGCGACTAACGCATCAATAAGAGACTGCACAACGAAGATCGTCAAAGAGGGTGACAACTTCAGAAATGAAATCTATCGCTGCATCTCAAAAATGAAATGGGCCACAGAGATGGACATCAACAATGCCTCTGTGAATGCTGAGTTGGTGATTGAAAAAATAGAGAAGGTGGCTTCCAGAATTCTGAGGCGATTGAAGAAGGCTCCCCTTACTACTTGCAAAACAGAGGCCACTAAAATCCATGACGATCAAGGAGGTGATGACCATGATCGTCATGAGGGGGAGAAGAAGACAGAAGAGCCGAAGAAGACAACCTCTTCCAAACCACTAAAGATAGTGGACTCTGCTGTTGCCCTATTCTCAAAAGACAAATCTCCAGAGCCTAAGGGGAAAGGCAAGGGTAAAGCAGTAGAGGAGTCGCCACAAAAGGGGTCAAGCTCTGAAACACCAGAGGAGATCAATGAAGAAGAGTATGATGACCCAGATCTCGTTCGAGCTTTAAAGGCTTCTTCGGCAGAGGCAAAGGCGAAAAAGGGCAGAGCCCCCATCCCCAGAGTCAGAGAAGGCTCTTCCTCCAAACTTGCCAATATTCCAGAAGAGACGTCCACGGTACGTTTGACGCTCTGGTAGGAACTGTCAAGCAATCCTACCAGAGGGGTCTACCTAGAGGCCGATACTAAAAGAAGAAACCAGAATGCCAGAATTTGCAATAGTGGGGAGGGTCTCTGAGATCCTTGAATCTATGAACAAGATTCCTACTCAAAAAGTGCGTACAGAGCCCGTAACCACTGTTGAAGAGATTCTGCGGTGGCGTTACTCATCCTCAAACACAGAGCCCCCGTATGACCCAGAGCTTACAGGAATGCCCTCTGCCATTGCAAAGTTCCACTTCTCAAAACTCACAAGGCCACCAGAGCAGGTCTTCTCAAAGCATGTGATAACTTCTCTTGAAACCATACCTCCGCGGACTATGCTGAAGAAGACCGTGCTTTATACACAGTACGTGGTGAAGATGGATGATGGCAACCTCTATACGTTCACAGATGCTGACCTCCACAACCTCTATGTATTTGACCTAATCTTCTTGCACAAAATTCTTAATAAGTACATGGAGAGGATGTCAAGCTACTCGACTTCTCTCAGAAGGCTGATTGAGGTAATGCGCGCTCAAGTGAAATTCTACGGCCAGAAAGATTTCGACATCGCGATGAGGTTGGCCCAACCAGATCTGAAGATTTCCCCTCCAAAGAACAGACCAAGTTGGTTGCTTAGATTTCATCCCAACACCATTGTCCACAATCCCATCTTTGGGTTTGTTTTCCTGGACAAGGATGAGATTCTAAGGTTCTTTGATCCGGCAGAGGTGAACAAGTATTCGACAGAGTCTCGTGAGTGGGTGTTGAACCTAGTAGTAGCAGAGGTGCAGAGAGGGCATTTAAGGGCGGACGAAGTGACCAACCTTCTGGAAACAATCAAAGTTCAAGTCTCCTTCAGAGAGTGGATATTCAAATTCTATAAGACTGTTAAGTCTGATCTGCAATATCACATAGACGATTTTCCAGACTCTGCTGTGGACTAATTCTTGTAATAGTGTAGGCCTGAGCAAAATTTTCAGCTCGTTCATTCATGTAATTCTTTTCAGAGGATGAGTTTAATCTTCTCTTGTATTCTTTCAATTAGTCATTTCTTGCACCCATTTGTCTAAATTTACTTTTCCATACTTACGGGGAGATTGTTAGCTCTATTATTCACTTCTTGTAAAAGTATGAAAAAGTATTCTGCAAGTGTTGACAGAAGGATATCTTCCACAGAAGACAACAGAGGACTAGCAACAGAAGTTGTTTCATCGTGCAAGTAAAGTGTGATAGAACCTCTGATGTCTCTCACAGAGGTTCTGGAAAATGGTCCTCTGGCAATAAGATCATACAGGTCAATTACAGCAGAGCCTCTGAGATGGCTCACAGAGGGTCTGCAGTTTTCGTCTTCTGTGAAGATCCTGTTCTACAGTTTTTTCAAAGGTTGTTAGCTGTTTGTGCTTCTCACGTGACTAGGACTTAATAGACTATATTTGGACGGCTTAGATGATTTCATACGTCTAGATCATGTCAGTAAGGTCGTTAGGAACTAGTATAAATAGCGGCTAAGGCCTTTGTATTCAGTAAGCTTCCAGTTTTGTAATCGTCAATTTTCAATTGAATGAATTGAAAAACCTTTGAAGCAATTCTCCTGTGTTCATCTTCTTCCTCATCTTAACTGTATGTTCTTGGTTTAATTACTCTGTTCTGTTCTTATTATTGTTTCCGCTGCACTTTGATCGTCTTAGAGTTCATTCAGAGTAATAGATCAATATCAAAGCTGAATTTCAGATCCAACAATGTAGAGTTTAGAAATATAAGTGTTTGACCGATTTAGTCTAATCCGGACAACACTTGTCCGATTTAGACTAATCCGGACAAAAGGCTATATGATAAACTCTTATCCGGATAAGGTTAGATATACTTTACAAGGGATTGAGCGGATTTATAAATCGTCTAATTCATTTGACCGGATTCCTAAATCGCTTGTTGATTTTGCTTTTTCAAGTCTTTAAATCGTTCATCTCTTGAGCGGTTTAATCCTTCATTTGAGCGATTTAGCTTTATTTKTTGTGCRATTTATCTCTTAATCRTTTGAACCTTGAGYRWTTTATTCTTAAACCGGATAAGTCTTGACCGGTGTTCTTCTAAATCGCCTATGCCTTGAGCGATTTATTGTCCGGATTAACACTTAGATATTTCATATTACATAAATCGGACACTTCATGACCGATTTATTCTAATCCGGATAAGCATTGAGCGGTTTAGAATTTGAACTATTTTTGACTTTGACTATAAATAATCAACTCATTTTTTATTTTTTACTTTTTACTCTCATCCACTATTCATCATCGTCTCCGTTCGACTACCTGGTTCATCGCTCAACTTTCTTTGAATCCACCTTCTGTTTTATCTAATTTCTTATTAAGGTTCATAATTTTCTTGATGTCTTGTTTATAATTCCTTGTCAATATCATCTGTTGGACTGATTTGGACTGTTTTGGACTGATTATACCTTGAATAATGAATCAACTTTCTTCGAATCTAAACCAGATCTTAAATGAATAAATAATAAAAATAAGGCTAATCAGAATTAATCGTTTTAAATAAAGTTTTTTACATGTTAATTTTTTTTTGTTTCTTTTTGATATTTTTTTAGGTTAATGTTTTTCTGTAGAGTGGATTTTATAGTGTTTGTTTTGACCGGATTTCTCACCGGAGAAGGTGATCGGAGTTTACTCCATCAACCTTAATCCGGTTGAGGTTTGTGCGGATTTGAATTGTTGTTTTTAGACTTGATTTTTTTTTGTTTGTTGTGTGTGGGTTGTTTTTTCTTTGTTGACAGGATATGATATCCGGTCACCAAAATTTTTTTTCATTTAAGTTTTTCGTTAAGTGTTTTTGTTTTCTTTCTTAATTTTTTTTGTTTATTTTTGTTTAGTGATTTTTTTAGGGATTAATTTTGTTTGTTTTGTGTATTTTTTTTTTAATTTATTTTTAATTTGAATTTCTTGAATAATATGGGTTCTAATACTTTAGTTTTTTTACAGGTTAATGGCGGACATAAGACATCAATCTAACGAGAAATCTCACGTTCCTTCGGTCAGATCCGACAATATTCCAATTCATCCACCTAACCAACCCATACCCTCTGAAACCCTATTTTCTCAAATTAAATACCTAGATATAAAACCTAATAACCATTCATTCTCTTTTGATATGCCAGGCGAATACCCAATCATCCCAGAAATACTGAAAGGACACCCCATAGGCTACTCTTTATCAGCTAATACACCTGTTCCAATGGTGTATTTACAACAATTCTGGAGTATGCTTACTTTGGAAAAAGATGGTGACAACTTTTATTTTGAAGGGGTAATTGACGAATATGTCAGCCGTCTGACATTAAAACGACTAAGAAGGATTCTCCGTCTGCCCGGACCAGGCTCTACTGGATTTGAAGATTTTGTATCAGATGAACAACTGTGCTTAGACATCAAACGGTTAGGATACTCGGCAGAGTTGACTAACCCGACACGGTTCAAAAGACGATTCCTACCATCTATTTGGCATTTGTTGTTCTTAATTCTGAACAGATGCCTGACGTCAAAGACTGCGGGGATAGATACTTGCAGTAGCTCGTTTCTCAAATTCTTTCATGGAATAGTCTTCTCGATAAACTATGACTATGCTTTAGTCATATGGAATGAATTGGTGGAGCTTGTCAACGCAAAAAAATTCACGTCTAAAGCCAGGAAATTTGTGCCCTTCCAGAGGTTTCTGCAACTTTTTATTAAGGCAATGATGAATGCTAATGAAGACATTCCGGCTAGATCCAATGCTGAAAAGGGGCCGACATTCGTCACGTCTAGAATTCGGCAGCATACGAAAGTAGAAGATTTGGATTCTATAATGGAAATACCACTAGAACTAATTGCCTTAGCTGATTAGACTGCTCACTGCGTTATAGACTATACGAGAGTGATAGATCCTATAATTCAACCAGATCCGGTTGAACTTGCCCAGGGATCGCCCCATGCCTCAGTTGTGAGAGAGGAGTTAGACATAGAAGAGAGAGTTCAGGAATAGGGGTTACCTAAACAGGGAAGTGTGCTGAGGGAAAATGAATTAGAGATGGGTGAACAAGAGGGGGGAGCGTCTGATCGGCAAAGCACTTCATCTGACAGTACTTCTACAACTTCTTCAAGTTCGGAAGATACTGAAACCGATAATGAGGAGTTTCTGGTGATCATGATGATAATAATGACGTTGGATCGGACGGCCATGGTCAAAATATTCCTTCACAGAATATTCCAATTGGAGCACTGGTTGATGATATAAATGACATTTTTCTAGAATTTTCAGCTCCACAGCCTTGTCCGAGTCTAAATTCTTTGTCGTTCAATGTTGAAGAATATGATGATTATGACCGTATTCTTCAACACATTTCTATCGGAGAAGGAGATGAGGGAGTTTCAGTTGAAAATGAAGAGAGAATGAGTGAAAGGGACGAAGAAGAATATGGAGAGGGTGTGAGTGGAGCACAAAATTAATATCAAGCTCCTTACCTAGCCGAAACACATAGCCGGGCACCCACATCTACTACTGACATTCATTCATTGAATGTTGGTATTGAACAAGACATAGCTAGCCCAGTTATGCAAATGCACACCCCACCCATCCACTCAACTGGTTCTCAACAACCAGTTGTTTCAATTGAACACGGGGATATAGCACATCCGCTAACTACTTATCATTTGGAGAACGTAGTTATTGAAACAAGAAGGCCGCTGCCCCAACCTACGACATCGATTTTGTGAACCTCGAGTCTAGCACCGATACACATAGGTACACACGAGTATAGAGCATCTGTTGCTCTAAGTGCAGTTCTTAGTGAACTTGCTGGAACGATCAGAGTGGTGTCATTTGACATTTCACAAGGACAGGTCGGAAGTTCTACCAATGCTACTATCATGCCAACATTGAACGTAGGCACAATAGTTTATTCAACTGTTGTTTCAACTGGTATTCTAAGTGATCCAGGTGTGAGCTTACCAGACTTTGTGTCACAGGAATATCTGGACGGCGCCCTAAAGGTTGTTCAAGAAAATATTGATGCACAGATTGCAAGTCTAAAAAGACTTCTGAAGGGGAAAGAAACGGTAGAAGAAGAGCAACCATCTGCGCCATCACCACCACATGTACCTGAGCCGTCGGTACAAGAACAAACGGTGGATGATGACATCTCAAAATCCCGACGCTGAAGATGCAGACTTTGTTGGGTTCTTAAGACAACAATTGGATGTTAACCCTTTCGTTAGAGCCTCAGATTTTTTGACTTTTCAAGATGTGGTTACTTTTGGCTTCACAAAAGTTAGCAAGTTAATCACATCCAAAACCCAAGATCTTAAAAGTTCAAAGGATACCATTATCGAACGGGTGTCTACCTTAGAATAAACTTGCAGATCTCAGGCCATCTCTCATAAAAGAAAGCATGAAGATCTGGATGATCCAGATCATCATGAGGGGGAGAGGAAGAGACAGAGATTGGCTGAGACATCTTAACAAGCTGCAAGGGTTGAAAATGAGCCATCTGCTCAAGACGTGATTGATGAAGCTTCTGCCCTGGAGTCTGTTCAGGAAAGAATAATTGAGGCTATTGTTATAGAAAAATGAAGAAGAAATGGAGACAAGTCCTATGATCGAGCCAATGGTTGAAAAGCCAGCGGACTCCACAGTAGGGACAAGGTTGTTATTGGACTTGTATGCCAATGTAAGTTTCAATGATGTATTTTCTACTATTCTGGGTGGAAAGCAAGATTTTGGAGAGGACATTGATAATATTGACGAGTCAATTGGGCTTTACTTTGACTTTGATGCCGATATAAATGATGAAGATCCAGTTTTTCCTCTTCAAGATGACCGTCAGATTATTCCAGGATCTTCCACTGCAGATGTAACTGGTGTATCAGACATCTCTGCTCCTAGAAAACACGTTGATCCTACAAAAATTTTCACAAAGAATTATGTACCATTTCATATTCGAGCAAATTTTCCAGGTTACGATAGAGAAAGGATCCAAGAGCCGTACTTGGAAGATATTTACTTTGGAATTTTTATCCGTCATCGTAAGGTTCTGAGCGGTGATAAAGTCCTTGGTATCCATCGGCAAACCAAAGATTATCATTTAGAATAAAAACACCTTTTGAAAGCTAAGCGCCTACCTATTAGGGAAGTTCGTACCAAGCATCGGGTTGTCATAATTAAGCAGATCGATGCTCAAAGACTTCTGAGAATCTGGTATCCTGTCTTTACTGTGACTAGACAAGATGGACAAATCTGGAGATTCAGTGAAGCTGATTTTTCAAGCTTATATTCGGAAGATTTAGAGTATATGTACTTTGAGATCAGAAACATGACTAACAGGAAGGAGGGAGCTGTGATTGCTCTTGATGCTATTAAAAGATTTATGCGGTGTCATGTAAAGCTGGCTATGGTCATAGATGTTCAAATGGGTCTCGAAGACAATCAAAGAATCATCAACCTGAAAAGATCTAATCAAGACTTAGAAGATATTGATGCTTATCTTGTTTACATGATTCTCTAAAAGCCATAGTTCGGAGTCATATATTTTGCTCAGCTTCAAGTGAAGAAATTTATGAGATTCAGTGAGTTGAACAAGTATTCAGATGGTACGATAAGGTTGGTAAGACGGGCGCTTGATTTGAAAAGGGTGAACAACGACAGAGCTGCAGAGTCAGAGAGAATGAGTTCTAAAGAAAGATATATGTTGGTCAATGCTATAAATCTGCTCGAGGAGAAGATTCAGTACAGGAACGCTCTAAGGAGGTTAGAAAACATTATTGGACTTAGAAAGACAAAATTTACAAGAGTCCAAACTTGAATCCAAAGGGGGAGAATGTTGGGTTTGAGAATGAGCATTATTGTTGTATTCAAGTTTCTCCATTTCTTACATGTTTTTGTAATADWGYARYTTTATTACTTCCTTAGTATAAATAGTATTTTCCTTTGTAATTGTCATCATCAAGTCATTAGCAGATTGTAATTAGATTTAGAACTTTAATTCTCTCCCTCAATTAAGGAAATTACATTTGGTGATCTATTTCTTTCTATTCTTACATTCATCGTGTTCTTGAAGATTATTATCACATTTGTATGAAATTTGGACTTCACATGAACATCAACGAACAATCTTGAGTGTCAAAGGTTTCACTTTATTAATAAGAAAAACGTAAAAGMGACATTKWATACAATAGGCCTAATCACCTATTTATACTAGTAAGCTAATTAGAAGATAACTATCTAGTGAGACTATTTAGCTAATCTTCTATTAACAGATAATGTTTATCTAAACTATTGATAAGTTATAATATAAGATAAACTTGAAATCCAGCTGTCGACTTGTCATCTCCAGCTATCTTTCATGGGATGATGAATCAACCTTATCTTCATATCTTCATCGTATGCCTCTGGTTGAATTGCTGAAGAGAACTCTAAGTGTTGTTGACCAGAGGGATGATGAAGATGTTCTTTTCATCGCATCTCTGGTTGTTCATCGACCCTCTGGTTGTTCTCCAGACTTGGTTAATTTTGCCTTGATGTCTTCATCGGTCTTCTGATTCTTCATCACTTATTGTTTTTCATTACTTTTACATTTTATGGATTATGGGGTCTAACAATCTCCCCCTAAATAATGAAAGAACATAAATTAATCTATGAACAAAATTGAAGAATAGAGACTAATTCCAAATTTCCATTGGATGATGAATTCGTACAATACTGGAAACAAAAGACATCATTTTAAGGCAAAAATTTACAACTCATCATGATCTACCTTGAGATATATCCCAGAAGCGCAGAAGCAGTCTTCGATAGCCGATGACTRTTGATATCTCATGAATGAGTTGATTCCCATCTTCTTTTGGCACATGAGATCTACCAAGTCTTTCTCTGATGACCTTCTGAAACCACTCAAGTGTATCGGTTGAATACTTGAAGGCTTCAGTCAATCTGAAGAATTTCTTTATCCCGAACTCATTCTTGAAGGCAAGTCCAAGCTCGGGTTTGTAAAAAACAGAGGCAAATCTTTTCTTCTGCAGGCCAGGGAAGTATTCATTTGGTGAAGCGCAGGAGAGTCTTTCGATGCCTAAGCAAAGAGCAATTTCAAAATCACTCTTGGCTCGATGCTTTACCAGGGTCTCCATTGTCTTCACAACCGCTCTGTTCGCCATCCCAAATTTGATGCCATGATCATGTCGCTGAGCCGTGTATGCATAAAGTTCGATCAAGTTCTAGGGATTGAGGTTGATCAGGTCATTGTCATTGAACACGCTGATTTGACCATGTGCTCTTTCCACTGTGTACTCGATGTATCTTATGACTCTGTTGGCGAACGTCCTCACTTTATGTCCATAACCCTCTTTATCCCATCGTTTGAGAAGACAGCCTGTGGTGCTTGGGTGGTCTGTCTAATAAACCTATGGTGTAGGAGGTCCATGGATTCTGGCGATAGAACCTGAGGATTGAGGGTCAAACTTTCATCGCGGTCGTGATACAAGTATTCATGGATATTTTCCATCATTATGGGTTCTTTGGGTGGCAGCTCTGGACGTCTCCGCAGCGACTCCATGTTCTAGATTATTTCATCCACTAGGCTCTGCGGAGGTTGCCTTGACGAAGAGGGAATGTCCGCTTGCATCGTGGTTGGTTCGATTGGGGTTTGAGTTTAGGTGATGGGTTGTGTATTGGTTGGGGTTTGTGTTTGGGTAGTGGGTTGTGTTTCGGTTGGCAATGGGATGGTTTCTTGGGTTGGCTCTGGTTGGGGTGTGAAGGTTCATCGGGTTGTGTTTGTGGTTGAGTTTGAGGTTCAGGTTCAGGTTCATTGAGTAGGTTGGTGAAAGGTGTTTCGCGAGGAGTTGGTGATGGGGTTAATGGTAGGTTTGGTGTGGGTGATAGAGTATGTTAAACCTCATAATTCATAAAGTGAAAAAGTAATGAAAAACAATAAGTGATAAAGAACCAGAAGACAGATGAAGACATCAAGGCAGAATTGGCTAAGTCTGGAGAACAACCAGAGGGCCGATGGACAACCAGGGATGCGATGAAAAGAGCATCTTCATCGCCCCTCTAGTTAACAACACTTAGAAAATTATTCAGCAATTCATCCAGAGGCATATGTTGAAGATTTAAAGATAAGGATGATTCATCATACCATGGAAGACAACTAGAGATGATAAGTTGACAGCTACACTTCAAGTTTATCTTAATATTAAAGCTTATCAATAGTTTAGATAAACATTATCTGTTAATAGAAGATTAGCTAAAAAGTCTCAATAGATAGTTATTTTCTAATTAGTTTACTAGTATAAATAGGTGATTAGACCTATTGTACTGAATGTCTTTTTTACGTTTTTCTCAGTAATAAAGTGAAACCTTTGACGCTCAAGACTGTTCTTTATTGTTTATAATTCATTCTACAGTGTTCATCACTTTCTCCATTAAAACACTATAATTTGGTTATTCTTAACTAGATTATTACTGTTATAGAGAGATCTGGGATCAACAATTGGTATCAGAGCCAATTGATTGTTCTTCAATCAAAACGATATTCTAAAATCTCTCAATTTTTTTTCTCTACAAAAGTAAAATCTTTCTCTTCAAAAATTCTCAATGGCCAACTGGAATTCTACATATAATGTTGGCTCCCTCACCAAGCCTCTAACTCTTCAACGAGAAGAATACCCACAATGGAAGATAAGAATGGTGAATTTCTTGGAAGGAATGGACAGGAACCTCCTGCGATCTGTAATGGAGGGTCCTTACATTCCACAAACTCTTGTCCCAAGAGTTCCAGGAACAAACACCACTGCTGAAATTCCTGCCTACTATATGCCCAAGGATGAGAAGAATTGGGATGAAGATGACATACAAAGGGTAGAGACAGACAAGAAGGTCAAATGATTGATAATCATGGCCATACCCAATGAAATCTTCCAATCCCTCGATGCATGTTCCACAGCCAAGGAACTATGGGATGAACTAACAAGCCAACTGGAAGGAGGAGCAAAAACGAAGAAAAATCGTAGAGCACAATGTCTCAATGAATACACAAATTTCAAGGCCCTTCTTAATGAACCGATATAGAAGACATACGATCATTTCCACACATTGATCAATCAATGTCGTCGAAACGATATCTCCAAAACTAAGGAAGAAAACAATGTTTTATTCCTAAAAAGTCTTGGCGATGAATGAACTCAGCTATCTATGTCCCTTCAAGCAAACCAGGACCTAGACGGTTGGTCACTTCATGATCTGTATGGAACGCTTGCAGTACAAGAGAACGACATAATGAAAAAGAAGGTATCCATCGGTGGACCTCTCGCTCTTGCTGTCGATGAAAAGGAAATATCAAGGACCCCTATCAGAGAACATAAGAGGAAAGGCAAGAAAGCATTGGTGGTAGAATCAGAATCTGAAGATGAAATTTCTGAATCAGATGATGAAATTAAAGCTTTTTCCAAATCTTTGGCCTTGATTACAAAGCAGTTCCAAAAAAAGTTCATCGAGAAACTATATGAACGAAAAGAGTTCAAGAGGGAAAGGTACCAGTCATCCTATTAAAGGAATCCATCCAAATTTCATCTGAGGGAAGATAGAAGAGATGGAAGAGAAGACAGGGAAGAAAGAAGAGAAGACAGAAGAGACGAGAGGAAAGAGGACAAGGATGGAAGGAAAAATGGCCTCTGATGTTTCAGATGCGGAAAACTCGGTCAGTTTTCCAAAGAATGCAGAGGACGATTGGTAAAGGATGCTGACTATTACAACAACAAATACAAGTATAATCCTAGAGAGCGAAGCCTGATGGCCGAAAAAGAAAATTGGGTGTCTGATTCTTCATCAGATGATGAAGACAAAGCACTCATCTGTCTGATGGCCACGTCTAATGCATAATCTGCCTCCAACTCTGATGATCAGGTATGTGAGTCTACTTCAAATGAAACCAACTCTGATCCATCTGAACTAGAGTTAAGGGTTATAAAACTTTCAGAAGATTTCTTTAAATTAAAAGAGAAACTAAATTTTGAAAAATCTGAAAGGATAAAAGCGAAAAAAGAAACAAGTTTCTACAAAAGAGAGACTGACCTTCTAACCGAAGAAAAAGCCGAACTTGCTAAGGAAAAGACTCGCATCAGCACTCTTAAGAAATCAGAGGAAGATAAACTTCTGGAATTAAACAAACGAATAACTAAGGACCTAGAAAAGAAAACTAAGGCCTTAAAGGAATCCGWGGYAGAGAGAYTAAACTCAGTTGCTCTTAAAGATTTCTTTCAAAAAGAGCGAGAAATTCTTCACCAGAAGCTTCAAACCAATGAACTTTTGATGAAGAAGTACAAAGATGCCCAAGACGTTTATGAAAAAATAAATGGTCAAACGGACACTCAAGGGATTAGATTCAATGAATTGGACTCTTTCATCGAATCAAAGAAATCCACCCTTGAACCCACTTTCAAACTTGGATGCATTCAAAAACCAGACTTTACTCCAAAACCAAAAGCAAATTTAAAAGAGTTAAAGTCGATGGAAAAACTGTCGTTTCAAGACAGGATTTTGAAAATGTGGTATACGAGAAMAGTACAAGTAAGAATTCTGATRGAAGAAATGACACCTCTAAATCARAAACCGATGGAAACCCTATGGTTAAACCAGAATCTCTGATTGTCAATTYCAYTCCATCARCAAGTACCGTTGATGAAAAAGAGAATTCTAATGAGGAAACATCAGCTGATGAATCGATGAACCATTCAAGTAAAATTGAAAGTTCATCAAAGTCAGAGTCGATGAAACCTCAAGCAGATCACTCTGAAGTATCAACCTCTGAATCCACATCTTCCACGTCAATTCATGCTAATTTTGATTTTGAGAAATCAGTAAGAGACTTTCTCGATTCTGAATCCGAAGAAGAGATAATTCGTGAATCACCAAAGATCATTGAGAGTAAAAAGCCTCAAAACTTAAAACCCTCAATGAAATCTGGTATTCCTTCATCGATGAAATCTTTAGACAAAGGAAAGGGAAAACTAAAAGATAGCAAATCTGCCAAAGATAACTCACAATGCCCTAGTACATCTTTCAAGTTCATCAAGTTTACTCGTGAGCCAAAACAGAAGTGGCCTACCTTTGAGAAAACTAACCACCACTTTTCCTCTCATTCAGCCGAAGAAAAGCAGACCTTCCTCAGGAGAAAAGAAGTAAAGCCAAAGACCTCTTCAAATAAAAAATCTGAACTAGATAGGAAGTTTGTAAAAAACAACCGATGCTAGGACATGATTTACTCCTGCATTTACTTCTTTGTTTCCATCAAATAAAAAGAACGTTAGACATACAAATCCGAAGCATCATCACTGTCAATGTTTAACTTTTTTACAAAACCTGAGGATTCATATGTTGACACATCACTGTCCCTTCTCCCAACACGTTTATCGATATAAAGTCAGAACCAATGAAAACGTGAAAAAGCCCAAACCCAAGGGCAAGGGAAATACAAATAAACCCAAGCCTGCAAAAGGTAAGGGTGATGAAAAGAGTGTGAAATCCCCTACTAACAAACGAGGACCCATCATGAAATGGGTACCTAAATCCCCTTAATTTGTCTTGCAGGACCAGCATGTGCAACCATGGTACATGGACTCAGGTTGCTCCAGGCACATGACTGGTGACATAAGTTAGTTGACTTCCTTCATCGAAAAATCTGGAGGCTCTGTGACTTTTCGAGACAACAGCAAGGGTACTATCAAGGGATATGACACTCTTATCAAAGGCAACATCTCAATCAGCAAAGTGGCTTATGTCGAAGGATTGAAGCACAACCTATTAAGCATAAGCCTGTTCTGTGACAATGGTCTTGAAGTCAGGTTTCGCAAAGGTTTCTGCATCATAGAAACAAAGCCCGGCCACACAATCATCAAGGCAAAGAGAGAAGGAAATCTCTATCTTCTAGATTTTGAGTCCTCCATGGGACAAGACACCCTTTGTCTTGTGTCTCATAAGAGCGATGAAAATTGGTTATTGCATCAGAAATTCTCACATCTCAATTTTGATGCACTACGAAAACTAGCCACATAGAAGTTGGTCAAGGGAATTCTGGATCTCATATTCGAAAAAGATCATCTTTGTTCAGCCTGTGAGATGGGAAAGCTAAAACGGGCCTCACATAAAACGAAGTCAGAAACCTCCTGCACCAAGCCCTGGGACATGGTATATATAGACCACTGTGGGCCTATATCAACTCAAAGTCTCTTTGGAAAGAAGTATATGTTAGTATTGGTCGATGAATACTCCAGATACACCTGGGTTGAATTTGTAAAGAAGAAATCGAATGTTCCAGACCTACTCATTGGAGTGATGAAAAGGCTCCAAGTCCTTCTACAACAAAAACTAATAAAGGTTAGAAGTGACAATGGAACTGAATTCAAAAATGCCAGAATCGATGAATATCTCTTCAACGAAGGCATTACACAAAACATCTCATCCGCAAGAACTCCACAACAAAATGGAGTAGTAGAGCGAAGGAATAGAACCCTAGTGCAATCAACAAGGACCATGCATGCTTCATCGGAGTTACCCATCACATTCTGGGCTGAAGCTCTTTCCACTACATGCTTCACCCAAAATCGATCAATCATCAACAAGAGACATCAGAAGACACCTTATGAGCTCATCAACCAAAGAAGACCAAATGTCAAATATTTTCATGTCTTTGGGTGCAAATGCTTTGTACTCAACGATAGAGAATATCTTGGCAAATTCGACAAGAAAGCTGATGAAGGAATCTTTTTGGGATATTCCCAAAGCACCAAAGCCTACAGAGTCTACATCAAAAGGACAAGAATCGTCATAGAAAGCATCAATGTGTCTTTTGATGATTCCACTTCAATGACTTCTGAACACAACAATTCTGAACTCGGACTTCAAAGAAGAGCATCTGATTCATCACTTAGCAAACCCAATGAATCAGAGTTAGCTCCATTATTTGAAGACATCTTCGATGAAGAAGTAATCTCTGGACATGATCCAAATGCAAAATCTATCTCCAGAATAGATGAAGACCATGAAGTCTCCAATGCTAAAGGTACATCTTTTACTGAAACTCATGTTACTTCACCATCTTCTTCTGTGTCTTCAGATCACGATCAAGATCCAAAGTCTAACTCTGGAGATGATCTTGTCGAGGGGCAGGAAGCAGTTCTATCAGTCGATGAAGAGCTGCATCCTGTTGCTTCAGAACCCCAATCTAGCACGAAGTGGACAAAAAATCACCCACACCACCAAATCATAGGTGATCCAAACTCTGGTGTCAAGACGAGATCTGTCACTGCAAATGAATGTCTCTTTGCCAACTGTCTGAGCATGATAGAACCAAAGAAGATTTCARAAGCCCTACAAGACCCAAACTGGATAGACGCGATGCAAGAAGAATTACTCCAGTTTGAAAGAAACAAAGTATGGTCCCTTATGCCTCTACCCAAAGGGAAGACGACCATAGGAACCAAATGGATCTTCTGAAACAAGAAGGACGAAGATGGCATCGTAATAAGAAACAAAGCCAGGCTTATTGCCAAAGGCTACCGCCAGGAAGAAGTGATTGATTATGATGAGACATTCGCTCCCGTTGCAAGACTTGAAGCCATTAGAATGTTCCTAGCCTACGCAGCTCACAAAGGCTTTAAGGTCTATCAGATGGATKTCAAGTCTGCCTTCCTCAACGGCAAACTTCAAGAAGAAGTCTACGTGCAGCAACCTCCTGGGTTCGAAGATCCAAAACATCCGGACTACGTCTACTTTCTAGATAAAGCCCTCTATGGGTTGAAGCAAGCACCCAGGGCCTGGTATGAAACTCTATCTAGTTTTCTCATAAATAATGGATTCAAAAAAGGTACAATCGATATTTCTCAAAAAGCACAAAAGCGATATCTTAGTTGTTCAAATATATGTTGCACGACATCATATTTGGTTCTACAAATGCAAAACATTGCGAAAAATTCTCAGAATTGATGAAAAGAGAGCTTATGGTTTGTCATCCAAGGCTTCTTAATCATGCAATCCAATATTCCATTGACGAATTACTTCATTGATATCCAACCAGACCACCTCTGGTTCCCCATAAAATGAGTTTTGTTCAACTAGAACTCCTCTGGTTACAAAACAAAATCAATTTTCAACAAACCCATCTTAATTGAATTTTTTTTTGAGATTATATGAAATTGCAGCTTTTGTGACTAAAAACTATACAACAGGGGTTTTTAAAAGACCAAAACTTCGTAATGTGTATTCATCTTACAATTAGATGGATTTTTTACATCATTTTTGGATCAATACTTAACGAGATATTATTTGAAATAACTTCTTATTTCAAATAATCCATACGTCATCGTCACACGTGCCTGACACCTTATACAGCCTGTTCCCCATAAACCTTTTCAAATTACCCTTCCCTTACCCCGCCTTGACACGTGTCTTCCAACATTAATGGCATGTACAATCAAGACGACTCACGATCTCCAAATCAAATCGTCTATTACCCAACTGCCTCTACTTTTCATGATTATTTTAATATAATAATCAAGAAACTGTTTCTCATTCCCAC
>NW_020200652.1:12969-21558 GCF_001531365.2 Cynara cardunculus var. scolymus | reverse complement strand
CCCCACCTCCCACCATCTCTCCACCTATAAATACCTTTCTTCTACCTTCATTACCTCTTTACGCTTACCAAAACTTGCAAATAGCATTTGAAAAGAAAAAAACCTGAAACTTCCTCAAACAATGGCCTCCTCCGCCTCCCACAAATCAAACAACAATGATAGTAGAGTTCAATCCACCGGTGCCGACAGTCGTGCTATCGTGTTTCTTCCCATAAAGCCAAACAACCACGCTATTGAACTAAGAAACACACTGTTCAACGACCGATTTGCAGTCATGATCGAGTTCTTCAAGAACTGTATTCTACTTCCTGCTCTGACCCTTCCTGACACCGGCGTACCATTAAAGTACGTTCAACAGTACTGGAAAACATGTGAGTTCCACCCCGACAGCCATGGAATAATGGGGGACATGGATGCCCCAAACGATATGATATGCTCGCTCAAAATATCGCAGGCTAAAGTTTCTCAAGTTCTGTGCATTCCCACTGGACGGGAGCTTGGAATTGCAGAATATGACAAACCACCCACCACCGACGACATCCTCTGCTTCGTTAAAATGCTAGGTTACAAACGTGACCTACGCAATGTCTGAGACTTCAAACGCCAATTCCTCCAGCCGATGTGGAACATGTTTTTCTCCATACTCAACAGGGTCCCTCACATGCAAGCTAAGGTCATTGGACCAAGGGAACATGAACATCATGATAATCATGTATGGGCTGTTCTTCAACCTCAACCTTGACTACGCATTTCTCATCTACAATGAGATACACTCGACGGTAGTCAAGAAATGCAAACTCCAAGCCGCTGGAAAGTCGTTATCTGCGGTTCTCTTCCCTCGTTTCCTCGCCCTCTTCATTGGGGACGCAATGAGGAAACATGGACTACCTGCTGAAGAGCCCTTCACTCCAGTTTACAAGATGCATGGCCAACGACCAACCCTATCGAAGGAGGGTTGCACCATCAACAGCCTACTCTCAAGGGCTATGCTCAATGTCATACCATCGACATCTAAGTTAGGCCAAACCTATGAACGCTCTATGTTGTCCCTGGAACCGAGGGCAGCTACCCCAGAACGACTAGAGCTATCCCACGAACCAAGCGAGGGAGCACATGAGACATCTTCATCGGATGATGAAGATGATGATGATGATGATGCTACTCATCGTGCCTCCCCCGGCACCACTAATACAATTTCTCCACCCACTACCCAAAGGGCAACCACAACATCTACCCCTGGCGATCAAAGCCACAGGGGTATTGAACAAGGAGAACCCAGTCCAATCCCAACCCTAGCCAGCCATCCAAAGGCCATTCTTGGGGCCTCTGGAGATGAATCAGCCGAGGAACCCCATATTCCATCACCCCTCTCCCAACAAAGTGGCGATGAAGATATAAGAGCCCCTTCACCTCAGGGCTCGACACAACCAATCACACACACAGAAGCATGTGTTGCTTCTGACATTGAACAACCCCAAGATCGTTCAGAGCGATCTTCCTTTCATGCACATCCCCCTTCGATATTTTATCTACCAAAGGGGACACATTCGCTTCACTTACCCAGCCTCTGAAGCCGAGGAAGAGGAAGCTGATGTCACAACATCACGAGATAGCTCCTCTCTTGAGGGCTATCAAGGACATGATGGAAGTCCTACTAGGCCCACATTTTCACAAGGCCAAGAAGGCGCCTCCGGAGCAGAGGCCCAACCTGCAGCATCCATTGCTGCAGGGGTTACCCCCATTGCAGACCTGGTCATGAAGGCTGAGTTCCAAGCCTTTGTTGATTCAGTTATGTGGTCCTTGGAAGACCTTAAACTCATCATTCAAGGGATTGTTGACACCCCACCCTCAACCGATAATACCGACCTTCAACAATCCCTTACAATACTTCAACGCCACCTCTCCCAAATTGAAACCCAAACCCGAGACAATACCATACGTCTCCAAATGTTCCAACAAACCATCACCCAACACCACAACACCGCATCCTCCCTTGTGACCCAAAGAAACCAAATACTCATCCACTCCATCGCCAACCTCATGGCCCAGGAAACTTAGATCGATGAGAACCTTACCTACATCATCACCCAACTACACACCATCCTCCAAAACCATAACACCCTACCAACCTCCATCATCTCCCAAATCCCTCAACAAGCCCCAGCACAATCCACTTCATCTATCGATGAAACCCTTACCTCCCTTACCCACCAAATAGCTACCATACAAACCACCCTCACCCAACTCCCAGCCACGATACTTGCCCAAATCCCCCAGCCTACTCCACCCCCACCTCCCTCTGCAGGCCCATCCTTTGATGAAGCCTTCTCCTCATTCACTACAGAGGTCAGAAATCTGATTACCAACCTCCCCATCCCTCCATCTACATCGACCACCACCTTCGTGCCACCACAAGCCTCATCCTTAAGCATGGAGTTCGCAACCAGAGCTGATCTGAGGGCTCTGTCCAAAGCACTTGTCTCATCTTTCAATAAGATAAGTGCCAAATTCGTTCATCACGCCATTCATCTGACCAGGGTTCTCTCCCAGAACCTGGCCGATGAACAAAGGCGCACCACTTCTCTCCTTAAAACGATGGAGGAGAGCCGAGGACAAGAAGCTTTGAAGGCGTATCTTGTGTCCTTCAGAAAGGACAAAAAGAAGAAGAGAAGCAGAGCATCTTGCTCCAGCAGCCGCCAACACAAGAGGCCATGACATGAAGACCAAGACCCTGATGATGAAGGTCTTGGACCTCATGAGGGGAGACACAAGCCATGACTGCACAACAAATAGAATCCGCTGCACCACCACCACCACCATCACAAACACAACCACCACCCTCAACCGAAAAAACCCAAGCAAGGGAACTAGAGGCTCTGCCCTCTGAAGATGTACAAAATGTACATGTTCCCTTCGCTACAACCCCAAAACCCATTGTGTTGAGTTCCTCAACCGATGAAAACCCAACCTCCGTACCTTTTACTCCATCACCTACATCAAACCTACCTTTAACTCCTTCACCAACTCCTCACACCACAGAACCTTTCACCACCTTATCCATACAACCAGAACCAATAATAATCCAACCTTCATCACCCCAACAACCTCAAACACAAACAGAACCCCATGAACTAGAAACCACCCAAACTAAACCCAATGAACCAGAACCAACCCAAGCCGAATCAATCCAACAAGAAACCATATCTTCACCAACACATACACAATCCTCAACCCAACCACCCGTGGTGCAAGCGAATATTCCATCTTCGTCAAGGCAACCTTCGTAGAGACTGGTCGATGAAATTATACAAAATATGGAGTCGCTGCGGAGACGTCCAGAGTTGCCACCTAGGGAACCCATAATGATGGAAAGCATCCATCAACATTTGTATCAAGACCGCGATGAAAGTTTGACCATCAATCCTCCGATTTTATCGCCAGAGTCCATGGACCTTCTATACCATAGGTTTATTAGACAAACCACCCAAGCACCCCAGCCTGTCTTCTCAAACGATGGGATAAGGAGGGTCATGGATCTAAAAGTGAGGACCTTCGCCAATAGAGCCATACGATACATCGAGTTCACAATGGAAAGAGCACATGGTCAAATCAGCGTGTTCAATGAAAATGACCTCATCAACCTCAATCCCTATGACTTGATCGAGCTTTATGCACATGGCTCAGTGACAGGATCACGACATCAGATTTGGGATGGCAAACAGAGCAATGGTGAAGACAATGGAGACCCTGGTAAACCATCGAGCCAAGAGTATTTTGGAATTGCTCTTCGCTTAGGAATCGAAATACTCTCCTGCGCTTCACCAAATGAAGACTTCCCAGGCCTGCAGGAGAAGAGATCTGCCTCACTCTTAACTCAACCCGAGCTTGGACTTGTTTACAAGAATGAGTTCAGGGCAAAGAAATTCTTCAGACTAACTGAGGCATTCAAGTATTCATCGGATACACTTGAATGGTTTCAAAAAGTCATCAGAGAAAGACTTGGTAGAAATCACGTGTCAAGAGAAGAAGGGAATCAACTCATCCATGAGATATCGACGGTCATCGGCTATCGAAGACTGCTTCTGTGCTTCAGAGATATATCTCATGGTAGATCATGATGAGTTGTAAATTTTTTCCTTAAAATGATGTCTTTTGATTCCAGTATTGTAAGAATTTCAGCATCCAATGAAAATTTGGAATTTGATGTTTTTCTATTAGATTAGTCTTTGTTCTTCATAATTGTTTCTAGATTAGTCCATGTTTGTTCTTTCATTACTTAGGGGGAGATTGTTAAACCCCGTAATTCATAAAGTAAAAAAGTAATGAAAAACAATAAGTGATGAAGAACCAGAAGAACGATGAAGACATCAAGACATAATTGGCTAAGTCTGGAGAACAACCAGAGGGTCGATGGACAACCAGGGATGCGATGGAAAGAGCATCTTCATCACCCCTCTCGTCAACAACACTTAGAGAATTATTCAGCAATTCATCCAGAGGCATACGTTGAAGATTTAAAGATAAGGATGATTCACCATACCATGCAAGACAGCTGGAGATGACAAGTCGACAGCTACACTTCAAGTTTATCTTAATATTAAAGCTTATCAATAGTTTAGATAAACATTATCTGTTAATAGAAGATTAGCTAAAAAGTCTTAATAGAGAGTTATCTTCTAATTAGCTTACTAGTATAAATACGTGATTAGGCCTATTGTACTGAATGTCTTTTTTACGTTTTTCTCATTAATAAAGTGAAACCTTAGACGCTCAAGATTGTTCTTTATTGTTTATAATTCATTCTTGAGTGTTCATCACTTTCTCCATTAAAACACTATAATTTGGTTATTCCTAACTAGATTATTAGTGTTATTGAGAGATATGGGATCAACAGAGTAAAAGGTTGGTTTGTTTCTGTTGGTGGGGTGGTTGGATTTTCATCGGTTGAGGAACTCAGCATGATGGGTTCTTGGGTAGTAGCGAGAAGAACATGTACATTTTGTACATCTTCAAAGGGCTGAACCTCTGGTTCCCTCGCTTGGGTTCCTTCGGTTGTGGGTGGAGGTTGTTCTTGTGTTTGTCGTAGTGGTTGTGGTGCAGCAGATTCCATTTGATGGGCAGTCGTGGCCTGATTCTCCCCCTCATGAGGTCAAAGACCTTGATCATCGGGGTCTTCGTCCTCATGACGTGGCTTCATCTGTGGACGGCTGCTGGAGCATGAAGCTTCTCTCCTCTTCTTCTTTTTCTCCTTCCTGAAGGATGCAATATACGCCTTCAGGGATGCTTGTCTTCAGCTCTCCTTCATCGTGTGAAGGAGAGAGGTGGTGCACCTTTGTTCATTACCAAGGTTCTGGGAGAGAACCCTGGTCGGTTGAATAGCACAGTGGACGAATTTTGCACTTATCTCATTGAAGGATGAGACAAGTGCCTTGGACAGAGCCCTTAGATCGGCTCTAGTAGCGAACTCCATGCTTGATGAGGCAGCTTGTGGATGCACGATGGTGGTGGTGGTTGTAGATGGAGGAATGGGAAGGTTGGTGATGAGATTTCTCACCTCTGCAGTGAATGAGGAGAAGGCTGCTGCAGAGGAAGGTGGGGGTGGAGTAGGTTGGGGGATGTGGGCTAGTATTATGGCGGGTAGTTGGGTGAGGGTGGTTTGTATGGTGGCCATTTGTGGGTAAGAGATGCAAGGGTTTCATCGATTAATGAAGTGGTTTAAGGTTGGGCTTGGTGAGGAATTTGGGAAATGATGGTGGTTGGTAGGGTGTTAAGGTTTTGGAGGTTGGTGTTTAGCTGGGTGGTTATGTAGGTAAGGTTCTCATCGGCCTCAATTGCCTAGGCCATGAGGGTGGCGATGGAGTGGATGAGGATTTGGTTTCTTTGGGTGGCCAGGGAGGAGGCGGTGTTCTGGTGTTTGGTGATGGTTTGCTGGAGCATTTGAAGACGTGTTGTATTGTCTCGGGTTTGGGTTTCAAGTTGGGAGAGGTGTCGTTGAAGGATGGCAAGGGATTGTTGAAGGTTGGTGGTATCGGTTGATGGTGGGTTGTCAACAATCCCTTTTATGATGAGTTTAAGGTCCTCCAAGGACCGCAGAACTGAGTCAACAAAGGCTTGGAACTCGACCTTTGTGACCAGGTCGGCAATGGGTGTAACCCCTGCAGCAACGGATGGTGCAGGTTGAGCCTCTACTCTTGAGGCGCCTTCATTGCCTTGTGAAAATGTTGGCCATGAAGGACTTCCATCATGTCATTGATAGATGTGCAGGAAAGGGAGATCACTCTGAATGATCTTGGGGTGTATCAATATCAGAAACAACACATGCTTTTGTGTGTGTGATAGGTTGTGTCGAGCCTTGAGGCGAAGGGGCTCTTATTTCTTCATCACCTCTCTCTTGGGAGAGGGGTGATGGAATGTGGGGTTCCTCAGCTGATTCATCTACAAAGGCCTGAAGAATGGCCTCTTGATGGCTGGCTTGGGTAGGGATTGGACTGGGTCATCCTTGTTCAATACCCCTTTGGCTTTGATCGCCAGGGGTAGATGTGGTGGTTTCCCTTTGGGAAGTGGGTGGAGGAATTTTTTGAGTAGGGTCGGGGGAGGAACGATGAGTGTCATCATCATCATCATCTTCATCATCCGATGAAGATGCCTCTTGTGCTCCCTCGCTTGGTTCTGGAGACGACTCTATTTGCTCTGGGGTAGCTGTCCTTGGTTCCTGGGATAGCAGAGAGCGTTCATAGGTTCGACGGATCTCAAATGTCGATGGAATGACATTGAGCATGGTCTTTGAGAGTTGCCGGTTGATGGTGTAACCCTCCTTCGATAGGGTTGGTCGATGGCCTTGTATTTTGAAGACAAGAGTGAATGGTTCTTCAGCCGGTAGACCATGTTTCCTCATTGCGTCCCCTATGAAGAGGGCCAGAAAACAAGGAAATAGAATAGCAGATAAGGGCTTGCCAATGGCCTGGAGTTTGCATTTCTTAACTACCGCCGAGTGGATCTCATTGTATATGAGAAAGGCGTAGTCAAGGTTGAGGTTAAAGAACAGCCCATACATGATCATCATGATATTGATGTTTCCTTGGTCCAATGACCCTAGCTTGCATGTGAGGGCCCTGTTCAGGATTGAGAAGAACAAGTTCCACATTGACGGGAGGAATTGGGGTTTGAAGTCAGAGACGTTGCATAGGTCACGATTGTAACCTAGCATCTTAATGAAGCGTAGTATGTCGTCGGTTGTGGGTGGTTCATCATATTCGACAATGCTTAGTTCTCCCATCATCCTCATCTCAAATTTGCTTTTCATCAACTTTGAGAATTTTTCGCAATGTTTTGCGTTTGTTGAACCAAATATGATGTCATCCACATATATTTGAACAAGTAAGATATCACCTTGCTGCTTTTTGAGAAAGAGGGTTGTATCGATTGTACCTTTTTCGAATCCATTATTGATGAGAAAAGTAGATAGAGTTTCATACCAGGCCTTGGGTGCTTGCTTCAGCCCATAGAGGGCTTTATCCAGAAAGTAGACGTAGTTTGGATGTTTTGGATCTTCGAACCCAGGAGGCTGCTGCATGTAGACTTCTTCTTGAAGTTTGCCGTTGAGGAAGGCAGACTTGACATCCATCTGATAGACCTTAAAGCCTTTATGAGCTGCGTAGGCTAGGAACATTCTGATGGCTTCAAGTCTTGCAACGGGAGCAAATGTCTCATCATAATCAATCCCTTCTTCCTGGCGGTAGCCTTTGGCAACAAGCCTGGATTTGTTCCTTATTACGATGCCATCTTCGTCCTTCTTGTTTCGGAACACCCATTTGGTTCCTATGGCCGTCTTCCCTTTGAGTAGATGCATAAGGAACCATACTTTTTTTCGTTCAAACTGGAGTAATTCATCCTGCATCGCGTCTATCCAGTTTGGGTCTTGTAGGGTTTCCGAAATCTTCTTTGGTTCTATCATGCTCAGAAAGTTGGCGAAGAGACATTCATTTGCAGTGGCAGATCTTGTCTTAACACCAGAGGTTTGATCACCAATGATTTGGTGGTGTGGGTGATCTTTTGTCCACTTGGTGCTTGATTGGGGTTCTGAAGCAACAGGATGCAGCTCTTCATCGACTGATGGAACTGCTTGCTCCCCCTCAAGGAGATCATCTCCAGAGTTAGACTTTGGTTCTTGATCATGATCTGAAGACACAGAAGAAGTAGATGGTGAAGTAACATGAGTTTCTGTAAGAGATGTATCTTTAGCATTGGAGACTTCATGGTCTTCATCGATTTTGGAGATAGATTTTGCAGTTGGCACATGTCCAGAGATTACTTCTTCATCGAAGATGTCTTCAAATAATTGAGCTAACTCTGATTCATTGGGTTTTCCAAGTGATGAATCAGATGCTCTACTTTGAAGTCCGAGTTCTGAACTGTTGTGTCCAGAAGTCATAGGAGTGGAATCATCAAAGGACACATTGATGTTTTCCATGACGATTCTTGTCATTTTGATGTAGACTCTGTAGGCTTTGGCGGTTTGGGAATAGCCCAGAAAGATTCCTTCATCAGCTTTCTTGTCGAACTTGCCAAGATATTCTCTATCGTTGAGTA
>NW_020200652.1:0-12899 GCF_001531365.2 Cynara cardunculus var. scolymus | reverse complement strand
GATGAAGCAAGCATGGTCCTTGCTGCTTCCACTAGGGTTCTGTTCCTTCGCTCTACCACTCCATTTTGTTGTGCAGTTTTTGTTGATGAGAAGTTTTGTGTAATGCCTTCGCTGAAGAGGTATTCATCGATTCTGGCATTTTTGAATTCAGTTCCATTGTCGCTTCTAACCTTTATTAGTTTTTGTTGTAGAAGGACTTGGAGCCTTTCATCACTCCAATGAGTTGGTCTGGAACATCTGATTTCTTCTTTACAAATTCAACCCAGGTGTATCTAGAGTATTCATCGACCAGTACTAACATATACTTCTTTCCAGAGAGACTTTGAGTTGATATAGGCCCACAGAGGTCTATATGTACCATGTCCAAGGGCTTGGTGCAGGACGTTTCTTACTTGGTTTTATGTGAGGCCCGTTTTAGCTTTCCCATCTCAGAGGCTGAGAAGAGATGATCTTTTTCGAATTTGACATCTGGAATTCCCTTGGCCAACTTCTGTGTGGCTAGTTTTCGTAGTGCATCAAAGTTTAGATGTGAGAATTTCTGATGCCATAGCCAATTTTCATCGCTCTTATGAGACACAAGACAAAGGGTGTCTTGTCCCATGGAGGACTCAAAATCTAGAAGATAGAGATTTCCTTCTCTCTTTGCCTTGAAGATTGTGTGACCGGGCTTCGTTTCTATGATACAGAAGCCTTTGCGAAACCTGACTTCAAGACCCTTGTCGCAGAACTGGCTTATGCTTAGTAGGTTGTGCTTCAATCCTTCAACATAAGCCACTTTGCTTATGGAGATGTTGCATTTGATGAGAGTGCCATATCCCTTGATAGTAGCCTTGCTGTTGTCTCCAAAAGTCACAGAGCCTCTAGATTTTTCGATGAAGGAGGACAACTGACTTTTGTCACCAGTCATGTGCCTGGAGCAACCTGAGTCCATGTACCATGGTTGCACATGCTGGTCCTGCAAGACAAATTAAGGGGATTTAGGTACCCATTTCATAATGGGTCCTTGTTTGTTAGTAGGGGATATCACACTCTTTTTGTCGCCCTTAGCCTTTGCAGGCTTGGGTTTATTTGCATTTCCCTTGCCCTTGGGTTTAGGGTTTTTCACGTTTTCAATGGTTCTAACTTTGTATCAATAAACGTGTTGGGAGAAGGGACAGTGATGTGTCAACATATGATTCCTCAGGTTTTGTAAAAGAGTTAAACATTGACAGTGACGATGCTTTGGATTTGTATGTCTAACGTTCTTTTTATTTGATGGAAACAAAGAAGTAAATGCAGGAGTAAATCATGTCCTAGTATCGGTTGTTTTTACAAACTTCTTATCTAGTTCAGATTTTTTATTTGAAGAGGTCTTTGGCTTTACTTCTTTTCTCCTGAGCAAGGTCTGCTTTTCTTCAGCTGAATGAGAGGAAAAGTGGTGGTTAGTTTTCTCAGAGGCAGGCCACTTAAGTTTTTGCTCACAAGTAAACTTGATGAACTTGAAGGATGTACTAGGGCCTTGTGAGTTATCTTTGGCAGATTTGCTATCATTCAGTTTTCCCTTTCCTTTGTCTGAAGATTTCATCGATGAAGGAATACCATATTTCATTGAGGGTTTTTAGTTTTGAGGCTTCTTATTCTCAATGATATTTGGTGATTGACAAATTATCTCTTCTTAAGATTCAGAATTGAGAAAGTCTCTTGCTGATTTCTCGGAATCAAAATTAGCATGGATTGAAGTGGAAGATATGGGTTCAGAGGTTGATGCTTCAGAGTGATCTGCTTGAGGTTTCATCGATTCTAACTTTGATGAACTTTCAATTTTACTTGGATGGTTCATCGATTCATCAGCTGATATTTCCTTATTAGGATTCTCTTCTTCATCAACGGTACCTGCTGATGGGGTGGAATTGACAATCAGAGACTCTGATTTGACCATAGGGTTTCCATCGGTCTCTGATTTAGAGGTGTCATTTCTTCCATCAGAATTCTTACTTGTACTGTTCTCGTATACCACATTCTCAAAATCCTGTCTCAAAACGACAATTTTTCCATCGACTTTAACTCTGTTAAAATTTGCTTTCGGTTTTTGAGTAAAGTCGGGTTTTTGAATGCATCCAAGTTTGAAAGTGGATTCAAGGGTGGATTTCTTTGATTCGATGAAAGAGTCCAATTCATTAAATCCAATCCCTTGAGTGTCCGTTTGATCATTTAATTTTTCATAAACATCTTGGGCATCTTTGTACTTCTTCATCAGAAGTTCATTGGTTTGAAGCTTCTGATGAAGAATTTCCCGTTCTTTTTGAAAGAAATCTTTAAGAGCAACTGAGTTTAGTCTCTCTGCTTCGGATTCTTTTAAGACCTTAGTTTTCTTTTCTAAGTCCTTAGTTATTCGTTTGTTTAGTTCCAGAAGTTTATCTTCCTCTGATTTCTTAAGGTGGCGTTTGGTTCGCAGATTCTGGAGGAATCTGAAGGAATTGGAATGTTGAATTCCTTTGACCAGATTCATTTTCTTCGTTTGGTTCATTCTTTTCAGCGGAAGGAATCTTCAGATTCCTATGAATTCCATGGATAAAGGATTTTAACATTCCTTAGCAACTACATGGTATTTTGATGGAATGGAATCTCTATCTTCATTATACCAAATATGCCCTTAACCTAATATACTATAATCTCATAAAACTCAATATGACCATCGTCGACCACCTCTCGACCACTATTGATCTGAACCACCGCCGACCACCACCACCACCGACTACCATCGATCTGAACCACCACCGATCTGAACCACCGTCGACCACCACCATCGATCTGAACCACCACCATCGATCTGAACCACCACCACCGACCACCACCACCACCACCACCGACTACCACCGCCGACCACCACCATCGACTACCACCGGTCTGAACCACTGCCGACCACCACCACCATCAACTACCACCGATCTGAACCACCGCCGACCACCACCGATCTGAACCACCGCCGACCACCATTGATCTAAACCATCGCCGACCACCACCACCGACTTCCACCAATCTGAACCACCGCCGATCTGAGCCACCACTGATTTGATTCACCATCAATCTAAACCACCGTCGATAACCGCCATCTGAACCACCATGGACCACCACCGATCTAAACCACACTGACCACCACCACCGACTACTACCGGTCTGAATCATCGTCGGACACCGCCGACCACCATCGATTTGAACAACCACCGCCTATCTGAACCACCGCTGACCACCTCCATCTGAACCACTACGGACCACCATCGATCTGAATCACTAYGGACCACCACCATCTGAACCACTRTGGACCACCACCGATGAGAACCATCGTCGAYCACCGTCGATTTAGCTTATGATTATATTTGGGTTGTGCATATTAAATAATTATTTTATTGAAGTATTTTTAGTTTTAAAAAAATTAAAATTGTCAAAAAAGGGCATTTTGGTCATTTAGCAAAATTTTATTCCAATTCTAAAGCTACATTCTGTGAACCAAACTGAAAGATTCCAATTCCTTAACAGATTCCATTCCAAAGTCTGCCAACCAAACAGGTGGTCAAACCTGACAACATTCCATTCCAATTCCTTCAAAGTCAAATTCCTTTAACAGATTCCACTCCATCCAAAAACATTCTGCGAACCAAACGCCACCTAAGAGTGCTGATACGAGTCTTTTCCTTAGCTAGTTCTGCTTTTTCTTCGGTTAGAAGGTCAGTCTCTCTTTTGTAGAAACTTGCTTCTTTTTCCGCTTTTATTCTATCAGATTTTTCAAAATTTAATTTCCTTTTTAATTTAAAGAAATCCTCTGAAAGTTTTATAACCCTTAACTCTAGCTCATATGGAGTAGAGTTGGTTTCATTGGAAGTAGACTCACATACMTGATCATCAGAGTTGGAGGCAGATTCTGCATTGGACATGGCCATCAGACAGATGAGTGCTTTGTCTTCATCATCTGATGAAGAATTAGACACCCAGTTTTCTTTCTCGACCATCAGGCTTTGCTCTATAGGATTATACTTGTATTTGTTCTTGTAATAGTCAGCATCCTTTACCAATCGTCCTCTGCATTCTTTGGAAAAATGACCAAGTTTTCCGCACCTGAAGCAACGGAGGTCATTTTTCCTTCCATCCTTGTCCTCCTTCCTCTCGTCTCTTCTGTCTTCTCTTCTTTCTTCTCTTTCTTCTCTTCCATCTCTTCTATCTTCCCTTTGATGAAATTTAGATGACTTCCTTTCGTAGGATGACTGGTACCTTTCCCTCTAGAATTCTTTTCATTCATAGGGTTTCTTGATGAAATTTTTCTGGAACTGCTTGGTAATCAAGGCCAGAGATTTGGCAAAGGCTTTAATTTCATCATCTGATTCAGAAGTTTCGTCTTCAGATTCTGATTCTACCACCAGTGCTTTCTTTACTTTCTTCTTATGTTCTCTGGTAGGAGTCCTTGATATTTCCTTTTCATTGGCATCAAGAGCGAGAGGTGCACCGATGGATACATTCTTCTTCATAATGTCGTTCTCTTGTGCTGCAAGCGTTCCATACAGATCATGAAGTGACCAGCCGTCTAGGTCCTGATTTGCTTGAAGGGACAAAGACAGCTGAGTCCATTCATCGCCAAGACTTTTTAGGAATAAAACATTGTTTTCTTCCTTAGTTCTGGAGATGTCGTTTCGACGACATTGATTAATCAATGTGTTGAAAAGATCGTATGTCTTCTGTATCTGTTCATCAGGAAGGGCCTTGAAGTTTGTGTATTCGTTGACACATTGTGCTCTATGATTTTCCTTTGTTTTAGCCCCTCCTTCCAGTTGGCTTCCTAGTTCATCCCATAGTTCCTTGGCTGTGGACATGCATCGAGGGATTGGAAGATTTCATTGGGTATGGCCATGATTATCAGTCGTTTGGCTTTCTTGTCAGTCTCTACCCATTCTATGTCGTCTTCATCCCAATTCTTCTCTTCCTTGGGCATGTAGTAAGCAGAAATTTCAGCTGTGGTGTTTGTTCCTGGGACTCTTGGGAAAAGAGTTTGTGGAATGTAAGGACCCTCCATTACAGATCGCAGGAGGTTCCTGTCCATTTCTTCCAAGAAGTTCACCATTCTTATCTTCCATTATGGGTATTCTTCTTGTTGAAGAGTTGGAGGCTTGGTGAGGGAGCCAACACTATACGCAGAATTCCAGTTGGCCATTGAGAATTTTTAGAAGAGAGATTTTACGTTTTGGTGAGAGAGAGAAAAACAAAAATTGAGAGATTTTGGATGATCATTTGATTGGAAAAACAATCAATTGGCTCTAATACCAATTGTTGATCTCAGATCTCTCAATAAACTAATAATCGAGTTAGAAATAACCAAATTATAGTGTTTTAATGTACAAAGTGATGAACACTCAAGAATAAATTATGAACATCAACGAACAATCTTGAGTGCCAAAGGTTTCACTTTATTAATAAGAAAAACATAAAAGCGACATTTAATACAATAGGCCTAATCACCTTTTTATACTAATAAGATAATTAGAAGATAACTATCTAGTGAGACTATTTAGCTAATCTTCTACTAACAGATAATGTTTATCTAAACTACTGATAAGCTATAATATTAAGATAAACTTGAAATCCAGCTGTCGACTTGTCATCTCCAGCTGTCTTTCATGAGATGATGAATCAGCCTTATCTTCATCGTATGCCTCTGGTTGAATTGCTGAAGAAAACTCTAAGTGTTGTTAACCAGAGGGGTGATGAAGATGCTCTTTCCATCGCATCTCTGGTTATTCATCGACCCTCTGGTTGTTCTCCAGACTTGGTCAATTTTGCCTTGATGTCTTCATCGGTCTTCTGGTTCTTCATCACTTATTGTTTTTCATTACTTTTACACTTTATGGATTATGGGGTCTAACAGTTAGTGTATTCCAGAATTGTTGTAGGTATATCATCGGGACACAAGCGTAAGCTGAAAAGGCATAAGAAATTGTGTGTCCATGAAGTATTTCTGGTATAATTCGGTATTCGGAGGGCATTTCGAAGTTGAAGTGGTGGTTATTGGGTTTGATCTCAAGGTAAAAGCATTTAGGTAGTAGGGTTTCTTCTGGAATTGGGTTGTTTAGTGGCTGGGATGGGTTGTTTATGTTGTCAGATCTAACGAAACGAATATGAGATTCCTCGTCAGACTGATTATGTTGTTCAGCCATTTTACCTGTATAAATATGAAATGTTAGATCCAGATTAAAGATACAATGCTAATATCCAAAAAATAAAAACAAAATATTTCTAAAAAAATTTGAAAAACTTAAAAAAAATTAACACTAAAAAAAATTTCACTAAAAAATCAAACTAAAACTTAAAAAAAATCTAAACTAAAAATCAAAAAAAAAAGTTTTAGTCAAAAAAATTAAAACTAAAAACAAAAATTCTAAAAAAATTTATTAAGAAAAAAAAAATGCTAAAAGAAAAAAAAAATACTAATACTAAAAAAAATAAAACTAAGTAAAAGAGAAATAACTACCCGGATTAGAAATCCGGTCAAAAGAAAAAACAAAACAAAAATCTAAGTCTAAAACCCTAAACCGGACAAATCACCCGGATTGAGGTTGATCGGATTAACATCCGGTCACCTTCTCCGGTGAACAATCCGATGAAAATACTAAACCCTAAATCGACTAAAACAAACCTAAAACTAAAAACGATTAAAACGAATAAAACCTAATTAATAACAAAAAAAAACTAGATTATGAACGATTTTATTAGAATCGATTTAAGTCATTTATTCAGATTTATGTCCCTTTTAGTCCAAAATCGATATTTTAACAGATTATGTTCATTTTATTGTTCGATTATTATAACAGTCCAAGGATAAGAATCAAGTCACAAAGATTATACAATAGAAACCTTTAAGATGAAGATGAAGATGAAAACATAAGTCGATTTGAACTCTTGAAGAACACATGCTATTTAATCAATCGGAGATGACAATGAATAGTGTTGAGCGAAGAAGGTGAAAGTAAAAAGTGAAAGGTAAATCGAACGAGTATTTATAAGAAGGATTAAAACCGTTCAACTTGTAATCCGCTCAAAGCTTATCCGAATTAAGATAAATCGGACAAAGGGTGTTCGATTTAGAATATACTCAAACGACTAAGACTTAAACCAGACGATAAACCGCTCAAGGCACAAGCCATTTAGATGAATATCGCTCAAGAGGCAAACGATTTAAACAAATATGGCTCAAAAGATAATTGATTAAGACATAAATCGCTCAAGGAACAAGCAATTTAAAGAGAAATTGCTTAAAGAGATGAGCGATTTAGACACTTGGATGCACACAGAGATCAAGCGATTTATGTATCTGGACAATAACATCAAGCGATTTAGAAAATCGCACAACTCCTTAGAAACATATCTAATCTTATCCGGATAAGAGTTTATCGAATAGCTTTTTGTCCGGATTAGTCTAAATCGGACACTGCATTGTCCAGATTTGTAATAAATCGGACAAAGTGTTGTCCGGATTAGTCTAAATCGGCCAAACACTTATTTTTTTAAACTCTTAAATCTTTCAAAAATTAGATATTATTCAAAAACCTGTAATAAAAAAATTAAACCAGTTTGTACATACAGAAATATTTTTACTCCACCTCAAAATATGAAACAGATAAAATACAGATAAAATTCCACTCCCCCTCAAATATAGATTTTCACGATCAAAGAATTTAAAATCACATAAAAAAAATGAAATACTGATTTGTATTAAAAAATATAGATATTTTGAAAAAAATGAATTTGAATTAAACACAGTTCAATAAATTGAACTGTTTTTAAGAAAAATTCAAATTTTCAAATTTAGCATGCCTAACTTAGATACTAGAAAGCTGAAGCGTTTTTCATCTAAACCTTTCGTAAATAATTCGGCTAACTAAAATTCTGTATTTCCAAAATACAACTCAATAGTTCATTTTTCTACATGATCTTTAATAATGTGATACCGGATATTTATATCTTTGGTCTTAGTGTGTTGAACAGGATTACAAGATATTGCTATTGCACTCTTGGAATCACAATAAATGGGAATTTTATTAAAATAAAACTCGTAGTCTTTGAGTTGTGTCTGCATCCATGCCACTTGAGAACAACAGCTAGCAGCAGCTACGTATTCTGCTTCAGCAGTAGAGATGGATACGCAGTTTTGTTTCTTTGAAGCTCAGGTGACTAATTTATCTCCCAGAAATTATAGATGTGCCGAGGTACTCTTCCTATCCAACATACAACCTACATAGTCTGCATCTGAGTATGCTGTTACTTCAAAAAGCTAGTACCCTTGGGATACCAGAGTCCAAGATTAGCCTGGATTAGCCTTAAATGGGACTTCTCTGGATTAGCCTGATATCTGGCACAAAGATGTGTTGAAAACATAATATCCGGTCTACAAGACGTCAAATACATCAAAGAACCAATCATACCTCGGTATGTTTTCTGATCTTCAACTTTTCCAGATGGATCAGCATGTAGTTTTCTACCATGAGCCATAGGTCTTTTGCTCGATGAACAATTTTCCATATTAAATTTCTTCAGGATATAAAAATATATTTTGTTTGACAGATAAAAATTCCCGATGATAATTGTTTTAGTTGAAGTCCTAAAAAAAGTTCATCTCACTCATCATACTCATTTTAAAACGAGAAACCATTAAGGCAGAAAAGTTTTTGCAGTATTTTGGGTTCGTAGATCCAAATACTATGTTATCTACATAAATTTGTAACAAAATAATGTCCGACTTCTCCTTTTTAATAAAGAGGGTTGTGTCAATATTACCTTTCGAGAAACCTGATTTTACCAGAAATTCCGATAAAATATCATACTAGGCTCTCGGTGCTTGTTTAAGACCGTATAAGGCTCTGTCGAGGATGTATACGTCATCCGGGTTTGACTGATCCACAAAACCCTCCGGTTGAACAACATAGACTTCTTCCTTGAGAAGACCATAAATAAATGCTGTCTTGACGTCCATCTGGTACACAGTGAAGTTCTTGTGTGCAGCATACGCTAGAAACATCCTTATACCTTCAATCCGTGCTACCGGGGCTAAGGTTTCATCATAGTCAACACCTTCTTGCTGATTGTATCCTTTTGCGACGAGCCGGGCCTTATTTCTGACAACAACACCATCTTCGTCCTTTTAATTTTTCAAAACCCACTTTGTACCGATAATCGTTTTATTGTTGGGACACGGTACTAATCTCCAAACTTTTAGTGCTTCAAATTGATTCAGCTCCTCTTGCATCGCAAGTATCCAGTCCGGATCTGCTAAGGCTTTAGACACCTTAGTTGGTTCAATATTACTTAGAAACATGGAATAAAGACACTCATTTAGCAGTAGCAGACCGAGTACGAATAGGTGCAGATGGATCACCAATAATTTTAGGTATTGGATGATTCCTGGTCCACTTTTTGCTATGAGGTAGGGGAATATAGGAACTTTGATCTGAATTTCGATCAGTGTAAGCATTTGGGGAGTTAATTGGAACAGGTTCAGGTGAAGGTTCAATGTTTGGAACTGGAGTTGGATGAATATCTGACTGAGGTAAGGTATTTTCATCTTGAATGACCGACACCTCTAGCAAGTCAGTATTTACACCCTCTTCACGTTGAACTGGACCGTCAGGAGTTTCCATTTGAATTTCTTCATCAACCTCCTCTGTTTCTTCTTCAGTTTCAGTTACTGGAACATCAATAGATGGACCAGATAACTGTTGTTCGGTTTGAGTATTTCTGGACAAATCATTGGACTTATCAGATTTATTATCGAAATATTCCTCGTAAATTTTTTTAAACAATGAATCTGTTAAACCCTATAATTCATTATGTAAAAAGTAATGAAAAACAATAAGTGATGAAGAACTAGAAGACCGATGAAGACGTTAAGGCAGAAACGGCTAAGTCTGGAGCACAACCAGAGGACCAATGGACGACCAAGGATGCGATGGAAAGAGCATCTCCATCGAACCTCTGCTCAACTATACTTAGAGTATTTTCCAGCAATTCATCCTGAAGCATGCGATGAAGACTTAAAGATAAGGATGATTCATCACACCATGAATGACAGCTGGAKATGACAAGTCAACTGCTAGACTTCGAGTTTATCTTTGATATTAAAGCTTATCCATAGTTTAGATAAACGTTATCTGTTAGTAGGAAAATTAACTAAAATGTCTCACTAGATAGTTATCTTCGTATTAGCTTATCAGTATAAATAGGTGGTTAGGCCTATTGTAAAAATAAGCTTTTCGTTTTTATTATTTCATAAAGTGAAATCTTTTATACTCAAGAGTATTCTTAATTGTTCTTACTTTCTTCTTGAGTATTCATCACTTTATTCATAAAATCACTATAATTTGGTTATCATTAACTAGATTATTAGTGTTATTGAGTGATCTGGGATCAACAATTGGTATCAGAGCCGATTGATTGACTTTCCAATCAAGACAATCAAACAAAAATCTCTCAATTTTTGATCTTCTTCCTCGTCAAAATACAAATCCTTATCATCAAATTCTCAATGGCCAAATGGAATTCTGCTTATAGCGTTGGCTCCCTCACCAAGCGTCCAACTCTTCAATGAGAAGAATATCCACAATGGAAGATCATAATGGTGAATTTCTTGGAAGGAATGGACAGGAACCTCCTTCGATCTGTAATGAAGGGTCCTTACATCCCACAAACTCTTGTCCCAAGAGTTCCAGGAATAAACACCACAGCTGAAATTCCTGCCTATTGTATGCCCAAAGATGAAAAGAATTGGGATGAAGACGACATGGAAGGAGTAGAAACAGACAAGAAGGCCAAATGATTGATAATCATGGCCATACCCAATGAAATCTTCCAATCCCTCGATGCATGTTCCACCGCCAAGGAACTATGGGATGAACTAGCAAGCCAACTGGAAGGAGGAGCAAAAACGAGAAAAAATCGTAGAGCACAATATCTCAACGAATATACTAATTTCAAGGCCCTTCCTGATGAAACAATACAGAAGACGTATGATCGTTTTAACACATTGATCAATCAATGTCGTCGAAATGACATCTCCAGAACTAAGGAAGAAAACAACGTTTTATTCCTAAAAAGTCTGGGCGATGAATGGACTCAACTATCTATGTCCCTTCAAGCAAACCAGGACCTAGACAGCTGGTCACTCCATGATCTGTATGGAACGCTTGCAGCAGAAGAGAATAACATAATGAAAAAGAAGGTTTCCATTGGTGGACCTCTTGYCCTTGTTGCCGATGAAAAGGAAAAATGAAGGACTTCTACCAAAGAACATAAAAAGAAAGGCAAGAAAGCATTGGTAATAGAATCAGAATCTGAAGAAGAAACTTTTGAATCAGATGATGAAATTAAAGCTTTTCCCAAATCTTTGGCCTTGATAATAAAGCAGTTCCAGAGAAAGTTCATCAAGAAATCCTATGAACGAAAAGAGTTTAAGAGGGAAAAGTACCAGTCATCGTATAAAAGGAAGCCATCCAAATTTCATCAGAGGGAAGATAGAAGAGATGGGAGAGAAGAAAGAGAAGAAAGAAGAGAAGATAAAAGAGACGAGAGGAAAGAAGACAAGGATGGAAGGAAGAATGACCTTCGATGCTTTAGATGTGGTAAGCTCGGTCATTTCTCCAAAGAATGCCGAGGACGATTGGTAAAGGATGCTGATTATTACAAGAACAAATACAAATATAATTCCAGAGAGCGAAGCCTGATGGCTGAAAAAGAAAATTGGGTGTCCGATTCTTCATCAGACGATGAAGACAAAACACTCATATGTCTAATGGCCACGTCCAACGAAGAAACCACCCACAAGTCTGATGATCAGGTATGTGAATCTACCTCCAATGAAACCAACTCTGCCCCATCGGAGCTAGAGTTAAGGGTAATAAAACTTTCAGAGGATTTCCTCAAATTAAAAGAAAAATTGAAATTTGAAAAATCTGAAAGATTAAAAGCGGAAAAAGAAGCAAGTTTCTACAAAAGAGAAACTGACCTTCTAACCGAAGAAAAAGCTGAACTTGCAAGGGAAAAGACTCGCATAAGCACTCTTAAGAAATCAGAGGAAGATAAATTTCTGGAATTAAACAAACGAATAACTAAGGACATAGAAAAAAACAAAGGTTGTTAGCTCCATTATTCCTATCTTCTAAAAGTATATTAAAAGTATATTGTAAGTCTTGACAGAAGGTTATCTCCACAGAAGACAACAGAGGACTAGCAACAGAAGCCGTTTGATCAAACAAGTGAAAAGTGGCAGAACCTCTGATGCGTCTCACAGAGGTTCTGGAAATGGTCCTCTATCAAAAAGAACACGCAAGTCATTTACAGGAGAGCCTCTGAGATGGCTCACAGAGGGTCTGCGGATTTGGTCGTCTGTGAAGTTTCTGTTCTATCAGTTTTCAAAGGTTGTTAGCCGCATGTGTTCTTCACGTGACTAGGGAATAATCGACTTTATTTGGACGACTCAGATGAAGACACGCGTCAAAATCTTGTCACTAAGGTCGTTAGGAACTAGTATAAATAACGGATAGGACCTTTGTAATCGGTGGTGCTTCCAGTATTGTAATCGTCAAATTTTTGAATTGAATCAATTCAAAAACCTTTGGAGCAATTTTCTTGCATTCATTGAGACTGTGTGTTCTTGGTGTGTTTAATCACTTACTCACTCTGTTTTGCTCTTATTAATTCTTCCGCTGGACTTCAATTGTTTTTAGAGCTTGTTTAGAGTGTTAGATCAATATCAAAATTGAATTCAGATCCTACAAAGGCCATAAAGGAATCTGAGGCAGAGAGACGAAATTCAGTAGCTCTTAAAGATTTCTTTCAAAAAGAACGAGAAATACTTCACCAGAAGCTTCAAACCAATGAACTTCTGA
>NW_020200651.1:159513-160613 GCF_001531365.2 Cynara cardunculus var. scolymus | reverse complement strand
TTTCAATTAGCTGACTTATTTACGAAAGCTCTAGATGAAAAACGCTTTAGCTTTCTCGTATCTAAGTTAGGTATGTTAAATTTGAAAATTTGAATTTTTATTAAAAACAGTTCAATTTATTGAATTGGGTTTAATTCAAATTCATTTAGCCAAATATCTGTATTTGTTAAATACAAGTCAGTATTTCAATTTTTTTTTCTATCTGATTTTAAATTTCTTGATTATGGGAATCTATATTTGAGGGGGAATATGTTTTTATTTGATCTGATCATATTTTGCGGGGGAGTGAATTTTATATGTTTTGAACTAACAATTTATATTTTTCTTACAGGTATTTTAAGTATTATCTAATTTTTGAAAGATAATTGAGTTTTGAAATATAAATGTTTGGCCGATTTAAGTCTAATCCGGACAATGTTTGTCCGATTTATTGATAATCTGGACAATGCTTGACCGATTTATTGTCCGATTTAGACATCCAGACAAAAGGCTATATGAGAAACTCTTATCCGGATAAGATTAGATATACTTTGCAAGGGATTGAGCGGATAACTAAATCGATGAGTTCATTTGTCCATATTCTTTAAATCGTTTGATGAGTTCATTTTTCCAAGTCTTTAAATCGTTYGATCTTTGAGCGGTTTAATTCCTAACCTTGAGCGATTTATTTCTTCATTGAGCGATTTATTCTTAAACCGGACAAGTCTTGACCGGTATTCTTCTAAATYRTACATGCCTTGAGCGATTTATTGTCCGGATTAACACTTAGATATTGTTCATCTCATAAATCGGACACYTCTTGACCGATTTATTCTTATCYGGATAAACCTTGAGCGATTTAGAATTTGAACGGTTTTTTACTTTGACTATATAGTCGATTCATTTTTACTTTTTACTTTTTATCTCCTTTGACTATTCATCATCGTCTCCGCTCAACTCTGGTTCTTCGTTCAAGATCTACACAGTCAATCTCTTTAACAGTCTCATCTTTCTTAAATCAAGGTTTATATAGTTTGATTCCTTATTCATATTCCTTGATTGTATTGGATTAACATTGATCTTATGGACTGTTGGACTCAATTTTATCATTAACTTCATAA
>NW_020200651.1:156743-158003 GCF_001531365.2 Cynara cardunculus var. scolymus | reverse complement strand
GTCTGATCAGCAAAGCACTCCAATTGTCAGTACTTCCTCAACTTCAAGTTCAGAAGCTACTGAATCTGATTATGGGGCAGATTCTGGTAATAGTCAAGATGATGATGATGATGGAGCCGATGATCGTGATCAATCCATTCCTGTTCAAAATATTGCAGTTGGCACAATTGTTGATGACATTGATGATATTTTTCCTGAGTATTCTGCTCAGCAACCTTGTCCAAGCTTGCATTCATTATCTTTCAATGTGGACGAATGTGATTATTATGATCGCATACTTCAAGACATACCGGATGATGGAGGAGATGAGGGAGTTAATGTTGAAAATGAAGAGAGGATGAGAGAAAGGGAAGCAGAAAAATATGGAGAGGTTGAGAGTGGAGCAGAAAAAGAAGTTCAAGCTCCTATCCAAACTGATACACTTAGTCGGGCAACCACATCTGCTACTAACATTCATCCGTTGAATGTTAGTATTGAACAAGACATAGCTAGCCTAGCTACGCATTTGCACACCCCTCCTATCCACTCATTTGGTTCTCAACAACCAATTGTTTCAATTTCACATGTCATATGCTAACTACTTCTCATTTGGAGAATGTAGTTATTGAAACAAGTAGGCCACTACCCCAGCCTACGACTTCGATTTTGTGTACCTCGAGTCTAGAGCCGATACACATAGGTACACATGAGTCAGGAGCATCTGTTGCTCCAAGTGCAGTTCTTAGTGAACTAGCTGGAACGACCAGAGTGGTGTCTTTTGACATTTCACAAGGACAGGTCGGAAGTCCTACCAATGCTAATATTATGACAACATTGAACGTAGGCACAACAATTTATTCAACTGTTGTTACAACTGGTATTCTAAGTGAACCAGGAGTTACTTTACCCGACTTCGTGTCAAGGGAATACCTGGACGGCGTCCTAAAGGTTGTTCAAGACAATATGGATGCTTAAATGGCTAGTCTTAAAAGAATTTTGAAGGGGAAGGAGGTTATAGAAGAAGAGCCACCATCTGTGCCATYACCACCGCATGTTCCTGAACCGTCTGTACCAGATCAATCAGTGGATGAGCTGAAATCGTTGTTGTATACCAAATTAATGGCATCTCAGAATCCAGATGTTGAGGACGTAGATTTGGTCGGTCTCTTACGTCAACAATTAGACGTGAACCCTTTTGTTAGAGCCTCAGAGTTTTTGGCTTTTCAAGATGTGGTTACTTCTAGCTTTTCCAAAGTTAGCAAGTTGATCACATCTAACACC
>NW_020200651.1:152478-156213 GCF_001531365.2 Cynara cardunculus var. scolymus | reverse complement strand
CAGTCATATCTGATGTGCCAGACATTCCAGCTCAAAGAGAACATGTTGATCCAACTGAAATCTTCACCAGAGACTATGTGCCATTTCATATAAGAGCAAATTTTCCTGGATATGATCGAGCAAGGATCCGAGAGCCATATCTAGAAGATATCTACTTTGGAATCTTCATCTGGCATAGAAAAGTGCTAAGTGGCGACAAAGTTCTAGGTATTCATAAGCAAACAAGAGAATATCGTATTAAATACTGTCATCTTCTGAAAGCCAAGTGTCAACCAATCAGTGAAGTTCGTACAAAGCATCGGATTGTGACGATCAAACAAATAGATGCTCAGAAATTGTTGAGAATCTGGTATCCTGTTTTCACTGTAACAAGGCAGGATGGTTAGATTTGGAGATTCAGTGAAGCAGACTTCTCGAACTTATACTTGGATGACCTTGAATATATGTATTTTGAACTCAAAAACATGACGATCAGAAAAGAAGGAGAATTGGTTGCTCTTGAAGCAATCAAGAGATTTATACGCTGTCATGTTAAACTTGCAATGGTCATTGATGTACAGATGGGCCTTGAAGACAATCAGTGAATCATCAATCTTAAAAGACCAAATCAAGACCTAGAAGACATTGAAGGCTATCCAGTGTATATGGTTCTTGAAAGCCYAGAGTTCGGGGTCGTCTATTTTGCTCAACTACAAGTAAAGAAGTTCATGAGGTTTAGCGAGTTGAATAAGTATTCTCACGGTACGATCAAATTAGTGAGAAGGGCACTTGACTTGAAGAGGGTGATGAACGATAAAGCTGCTGAATCTGAACGGATGAGTTCTAAGGAAAGATACTTGCTGGTAAATGCGATAAACTTGCTCGAGGAAAAGATCCAATATAGGAATGCTCTGAGAAGGCTGGAGAAGATTCTTGGACTTCGCAAAACGAAATTCACAAGAGTCCAAACTTGAATCCAAAGAGGGAGAATGTTGGGTTCAAGTTAGAGCGTTAAAGTTGTATTCAAGTTTCTTCTTAGAATAGCTTTATTTTGTAATAGTGTAGTTTTACTATTTCTAGTATAAATAGTATTTTCCTTTGTAATTGTCATTACGAAGTCATTAGCAGAATTGTAATCAAGATTAGAGCTGTAAATTTCTCTCTCTCTCAATCTAATCAATCTTTGATAATATTCTCTCTACTTTTATGTTCATCTTGATTCTTGAAGATCATATCATGTTTGTATGATTTCTGGACTTCACAAAAGTACTCTTGATCGGATATGTAATCCGGCCAAGGCTTGACCGGAGTTGAAATCCGGCCAAGTTGATATGTTGACCGGATTTGTATTTTGGCTAAAAATATTTTTATGATATTTTTATGACATATCATTCTTTTAAAAAAATGATAAAGGATGAGTATTCAATATTCGTATTTGAAACTAATTTTTGGATAAAACATAGATGATATTCCATCAGGATATTTGTTACTTCGATTTGTCCTGATTAAGAATAATCTATAAAATTTTGATGAGGAAATAAGGGTGGCATATCAAGGATATGTGTACTTAGGGATAAGGGTGGCATATCAAGGAGAGGTATACCTTTGGATATAATGGTGGCATTTGTATGTGTGTGTTATATGATATAACTCTTACTATTATATCCTTTAAAATTACAATGACTTTGAATTCTTATTTCTTTGTGATTTAAAGATTTAAGATCATGGTTCTTATTGGAAATCGTAGTATGGATGTTATTGAGGAGATGATAATTGGCTTTTGGTCAGAGGCCTTGAATAAACCTTGTTTCAGATTAAAAAGGTTTAAGAGTGGTATTATGTGAACCTGAAAGGTTCTAACCTGTTTGATTTGATATATTACTTATAAAGTCAAGTGATTGGCTTTGGAAATCGGAAAGGTAATGGTAATGTGATTTACAAGATTATGTATTTGTTTACACGAAAAGTTGATTTTAAATAAAGTTTTGGTGATCTTCACCCTACAATGACATGGAAAAAGGGATCTCACTAGACCTTCCGGTCTAACCCTTATTTTGTATTTTTAAATATGTATCGCAGGAACTGCTGTTGGTAAAGGGAAGGGGAAAATGTGATATTTTCTTATGTGCATATCTTTGTGAAGATCAGATTATGTTGCTTCTAGTTTTGTAGATGAATGTTGAATAGTACAAGAAATGTATTTTGAATTTTGGACCATGTATTTTGTATGATAATTTCTTATACTTTGGGACCTGATTGGTGTAAAACATGTATTTCTTGTGAATGAAGTATATGTTACATGCAATGTGTGATACAGGGTGTTACAAAGCTTCATTTGGTCGATGAATGCTGGAATAAACCTGAAGGTCTCTTCAGCACTCGTTGAGGCTTGGGCAGTCTTCACACATATGTTGACCATGTTGTAATCACTGAATGTCGCTTCTGATCACGAACGCGCTAATCTCTAATCTTCAGTTTTAGTCTTCGACTTTCACTTAAAGTTCTTTGGTGTGAGTTTTGTCTTCTTGAAGTATCGCTGTTGTTGATGGATTTACATTGCATGTCTCAGCGATCACTGAACAGACTCAGTGATGATCGCTGCACTGAAAGACAGAAGCATAATACTTCGTATAAGGTAAAATGGATTATCATCAAATCAATTAGAGAGGAGATCAACAACATTAGACATTAGACCAATCTATAATTAGTTGTATTTTAAAATTATATTACAATTTGAATTGTAATTAACTTTCTTATTTACATAAACCTTCAACTTTTTTTGAGTTTGTTAGCTTATTTTTTATGTTATCCTTTTGATTTATTTCGTTTAAACACAAACACTTAGCTAGATTGTAAAATTACATACCAAATTTTTCAACCCGACCAACCCAACCGGCACGGTTTGGGTTGGGTTGGGTTGGATTGGGTTGTAGTTTTGCTTGGATTGAGTTGGGTTGAGGTCTTTCAAACCATAAACATTAGGTTGGTTATTCAAATGCTTTCATCCCATCCAACTCTACTTATATACAGCCCTATCTTGAGGGGCGAGTACCGTATGAGTTGGGTTAAGATTATCGATATTCAACCTTTTTGTTAAAAAAAATAGAAACTAAATTGATTTGTTACTTTTTGTACATTTTGCTTTCAAAAAGATGAAAGTAGAATTTTCAGGCATACGGAAACATTTTTTCCAAGGAGGGTAGAAGGCTTAAGAGAAGGCGAAGCTTTATCAAACTCCGCAATTTTTTAACTTTAGCATCCATTCAAATTATTAATTATATATATATATATATATATAATTTTAACTTCAGTTTTTAATAAATCCTTTTCTTTTTTATATATTCAACCTTTTTCTTTAACAATTCTAGAAAAAGAGATTGTACTTTGAATTTCAATTACTTTGTTTTTTACCAAACAAATATTTTATTTATTTATTTTAAAATATATGTCCACTTTCTAAAGTGATTATCTGCTTTTCTTTTTAACCCTTGATTATAACATGATAAAACTCACTAATTACAGTTGATTAATTAAAAAATATAATAGTTATATATTTACTAAAATCTGTATCTTTTATGTGCATTTATTTTAAAATGGAAGAAGTATTCAAAATTAAAAACTACAGAATTTAGTTATGGTCAATTTCGTTATTAATATACCACATTTTAAGAGTGGTTATAATATATACCCATTTAGGTTTGTACATATTTTAAAAAATATATTTACCTGAAATATTTCCAATATCTAACATATATA
>NW_020200651.1:149853-151903 GCF_001531365.2 Cynara cardunculus var. scolymus | reverse complement strand
AAATTTATATTTTATTCAAAAATAAAATTATTATTGTTTTCTTAAAAAACACATAAAATCGTATTATAACATCAACAGAGATAAAGAATAAAATAGAACATTAAAATCGAGATGTATCTCGTTGCATTACGCGAGTATCTTTCTAGTATATATATACATACATATATATATATACATACATACATATATATATATATGCATACATATATATATACATACATATATATACATACATACATATATATATACTATCTCATTAAGCAAATTTACCAAAAATCTTAAAGTCTTAAAATAATAAATGACCAAGATACCCTTTATATTACCCTTAGGTCACTTTTTTACTTTTTCACCTCCTCTTCCCTCACATACACTCACTCTCTCACAACCGATTTTTTTAAAATTATAATTTTAAATTTACAATTTATACTTCTATAATTAGTTAATTAATTTACTTTATGTCATTTACTTTTAAATGTTTCATTTTAAACTTTTATTAAATTAACATACATAATCGTATATCAATTAAAACATGTTTAAAAAATAATTTTTTTATTTTAACAAGTTACACATTATAATCGTCTCGTTAATACCTTCGAAATGAGTCCAATATTGAATAGTTTTTACTTAATTATATTATTATATATTATATATACTGTGAAAAAATATTTTTAATATTTATGATTTATAATTTTATAGTTAGTTATTTATATATATATATATATACTATATATTTTGGGGTCAGGCTGTCCAAATTGCACTGTATAATATGTTCTAAATTAATATGTTCTTGGGTTTTTTGAAATATATATATACATGTATTAATTCAACTTTAATTTGAGTTTCTGGACAAGAAAGAGGGTAAGCAGTTGAAATTTCATTCTAAAACCCATATTTTTTGGTCTTTTCATGGCTTATTATCTGTCAAATTTGTAAATTTTTTTATTGGTTTTGAGTGTTTATCTTAAAACTCAAGTTTATTGGTTCTTTTCTCTTGGTGTAAATCAAACACATTTGTGGAGTCGTTTAAATACGTTGGATTTTAAATTGTCATACAATTTTTTTCATCGATAGTCTGTAATTGGAACCATAACTCTTATTTATTCGAATTGTATTAATATGTAAAGACCAAGTATAACTTATATCATCGTTAAATTTTATCTTATAAAATCAGTGAAACTTTAAAATCGTTAAAATTCATAACTTCCGCCATATTATGTGGATATGCAACTAGTATAATTTAAAAGAGAAAAGTTGAAGGAGCAAGCAATAGCAATAGCAATAGGAATAGGTAGCACCGAATTTCGAGGCCTTTTGATGTATATATAAACCACCCACACACCCACACCCCACTCACCACCAGATCCAAGCTTAATTAACAAAGCCCTCTAAAACACACACACTTACAAACCATCGACCACAATAAGGTATTACACTTGAAACCCCTATTTCTATTTCTATTTCTATTTCTATTTCTATCCATTCTTTTCCTTAATTATATCCTCCCGTCTTTTTCATTTTTACTATAAAAACCATAACTTATACGATGATTGGAATGTACGCATACATCCCATCAATAACTCCTCGTTTTCTTCGATTTTTTGAACCATAAAACACTATGAAAATTGTTATATTTTATTCGCTACAATCAAATATTAACTATATATTATAAACGTTCATCGATTTTTTCTTTTGCATGGGCATTTTAGACATTTGAACCATGTTAAATATACTACCCTTTTTAGACAAATTACCGAATTGTCCATTGAACAAATTAATGTGAATCAAGGGTATATTAGACATTTGAATCCTTAATTAATCTTGTTGCAATGAAGGAAAGGTAGTAGATAGGTAGGTAAGATGAGCAGACCAGGAGATTGGAACTGCAGGTCATGCCAGCACTTGAACTTCCAGAGGAGGGATTCTTGCCAAAGATGTGGGGAGCCCAAGCATGGCGGTTTTGGTGGTAGAGGAGGTATCACCCCTTCTGCATTTGGTTTCACTGCAGGCCCAGATGTCAGACCTGGAGACTGGTACTGCAATGTTGGCAACT
>NW_020200651.1:105421-149758 GCF_001531365.2 Cynara cardunculus var. scolymus | reverse complement strand
TATGTCTCGTGGGAGGGGTTTTGGGTTTGGTGGCGGAAGTGGTGGTGGTGTTGGCGGTGCCGGAGGTGGCAGCAGCCGCTCAGGGTGGAAGTCCGGTGACTGGATATGTGGCAGGTATATATATATATATATATATATATAATTTGTTTACCAAATGTTCTTCTTAGTTCCCAACACTCCCTACATTTGTACTTCAATTAATAAAAACACTCTCTACCCTAATTTACATTATATCATATTTTTTACTAATAATGTAGGAAGAAGTATATTAAAATGGAAAAAACACTCTCTACATTAATTTTTATACAAATTTTACTTTTTTTTTATTAACCTGGACATCCAATCCGCTATGGGAGCTGACTAATCCCAGGAAGACCACCTATTTTGCTTTGCAGATAGCCCAGAGTCATCGCATTTGAACCTCCGTGGCCACAAGGGAATTTTTATTTCTCCTTGTATTTGAACCTGAGCTCAAACCAATCAGGCACCACCCTTGTGGTTTTCAAATTTTACTTTCGTTACGTAACATTTGTCTTAATGAAAATATTTTTACAAATAAAAAAGAAAATAAATATTATTTCAAAAAATAACTTTTTAACCTAATAATTAATATCATGTAACCAACAAATAAATCCGATTAAAATTACGTTTTTGTCCAATATCAATAATGTTTTTCTCGTAACAATTTTTTTTATTTGATAAATAATTAATTGGATAGGACTCGAATGGTGTGTGAAGTCAAAAATTATAAATGAGAAGGTGATAAAATTTATAAATTGGTTCGGGTTTAGTAGTTTTTTCATCTGATGATTTACAGTGTTTTGTCTATGTACAACTGCCTAAAATTGATTATTCTTCCTATACGGTTCAAACCTAACATGAAACTTTGGTTTTGGTCGGCTTCCTTATGGAAAATGGATAAATTGGTATTGATCTTAGTTTAGAACGAACCTATTTTACCTTTGAATATACGATAAGATTACAGATTATAATTTGATCGTTTATCTTCATTGTTATTATGTATAAACCAATTTACGAGTCGTGCAGACCGGGATGCAATGAACACAACTTTGCAAGTAGAATGGAATGTTTTAGTTGCAATGCACCAAGAGAACCCACAAGCAAGTCTCCATATTAATTCCGTCGATGCAATTGATCAGTTTTGAGTAAGATTTGTTAGCTTCTTAAAGTAATCTGTAGAGTAAACATAATGAAACTGACACATTTTTATCGTGTGTTTGTCTGTATAATTTTCAGGTTTTATGGCATGGAGAAGAGAAAAGAGAGAAATGATAAAGCAAGAAAGAAAGATGTTATCATTACTAGAGGATTCTAAATTAACCCTTTTTTGTCCGATATCATATCCGATCGTATCTTAAATTTTTTATTTTTGTGTTCTTTTTTATTTACATTTTTCCAAAAGTAGGAAGTTGATTAATTAGATGAATTATCGTTGGTTAAATCCCTCATTTTGTGAGCTTCAATTCCTCAAAGACATCAAAATGTGATCATGTTGTAGGGGGTTCAAGTCTAATATTTTGTGATACTTTTCTAGAGGGGTCTTTAAGGATAAAATATCTATATATATCAAACCAAATTAAACCAATTAACTCATTAAGTGTTTGAGATTGCTTATTAAACAGCTTATATTTTTTTACAAAAGCACTTATCAACTTATTATAAGTCATAAGGGTTTAACTTCTTTAAAAAACTCTTTATTACTGGTTTGGCACCGGTATAAGTTGTTTATACTCAAAAGTGCTTATTACCGGTGGCACACCGGAATAAGTCAATAAGTTGTTTTTATAAGCAATCCCAAACACCAATCCAGATAAAGTAGGGTTAAAAGAAGATAAAATGTATAGAGATCATTCTTATCTCAATGGATAAGAAAGATTGGCTTAATGAAGATGTATGGCATGCCCCAAAAAAAAATATCTTTTGCATTTCAAAAGACAAGAAATGATGTTTAGAGAAGTCAATAAAGAGAACTAGAACAAGTAGGTAATTAGAGCAAGTACTCACAATGACCGAAATAAAACGAGATTAAACATAAGGGTGTTAAAAACACATTGATGATTACATCTCAACCCTCCTCATAGATGTCGAAATCTGCCTCCTATAGACATGCACAAACCACTACAAGTTTAACCTTTCTCAATTTCTTTGTGATAGGTGTTACCATGAACCCTCTGCTCAAAAGAACTTATTCAGCATCATGTCCAACATATATACTTTGGCGCATCCTCAATTCTACAACTTCCAACTTATTTGGGTGCCTTCTGTATTATCCAACACCCGCGACATACAACATTGCGAGTTTGATGGCGACCTTGTTGCTCTTAAATTTAGGACGATATGTGTCTTTATGTCCCACAACACTTCCGTTGTAGCCTCAATTTTAACCACCCTGCCTTTTATGCATTGTGTAATATTATTCTTAACCTTACCTTCCTTCCGGATCATGAAGACCATGCAGGCACCTACAACTATCATTTTTAGGACCCTTTGTCTCATAATGTTGATCGTCAATACGCTCCTACTAAATATAGAGTCTTAAAGTTTTAGCCTTACTTTGAACCAACATCTTTTGGACATGAAATCAGATGGTGATCACTGATCAATTATGATGTTTTATCCATGATTAATAAAAACATAAATGTGGCACCCAAGAATGGGCTGAAAATTTCAAAAGGTGTTAAGAATATGTTCAAATACAAAAAATGAAAAAAATGAGATTTCGAGACATCGGGAGTTTAGGGTTGGCGGCCCGACACTTGGCTTTTGTTTATAATCATGTCTTGATGTTTGCCATAGAAATATTAGCTTCAAGGTTGTTCCATCGTAATAATCTTATCAAACATCAACGAATAATAAAATCATAGATCAAAAATTAAAAACTTATTAACCATCATGCACTTATTTGGTGGTTAAATTGTTCATCTAGTTTGATTGCTAAGGATGGTTTTGGAATTTGCCCATCTTGTGTTGTGAGCAATCTTTATAAAAAGCATGAAAAAGAGAAAACAGACATCAAGAATCAACATAGGATTCCCATCGCTTTTGGTTGCAATACCAATATTTGGTCAAAAAACCACCATCTATTATTTTCATTAATTACTCTTTTAATTGCTTGGCTTTTGGTCATGGTAGCCTACCTTAGTTTTACTAATTATTTTGTATATGGGCCAACTGTATTCCGTACATTTGGTCTTGGATTTTATATAAACGTGTCGATTTATGCGAACAATCGAAGATAGATCACCATCTTGTTATTTTTGACAAGACTGGTTATTATATAAATTGTATGATTATTTTAAAAACCGAAATCCATCAAATACAACAATCATGTTCATATAGGTTGAATTTAAGAATTCAACTTAAAAAAGGATTAAAATTTTGTTGGGTATCGTGCCAACATGTAATGATATGAAATATAAGTAACATCGAGTATATATAGTATAATCTTTCAAACCCAAAAGAGTATACTAACTCAACAGTCTCCAAATTAATTTAAAATGGTATAAATTATTGGTAACCCATAATTGAAAGCTTACAAAAATACTTGCAAAATCTCATTTTCTCTTTTCTGCGCAATTTACATCAAACTGCTCCCTTAAATAAGCTATGAATCGCAATTTAAGAACGAGTTGTCATGTAATTAAAGTTGGTACATTTTATTGGTTTTGGGGGGTAACAATGTAAATGTAATGATATAAGGAATATAGCACATGCTTTTGAGGATACATTGAAAGAAGAGGCACTTTAATCATGAATTGAAATTGGTGATGTATCTCAAAACAAGTAGATGGTCCATTCATTGTCATTAAGTTGCTTTTTTGGAGGTAATAAAGGCCAAAGGGAAGTACTGAACCAACCAAGCATAAAAATGATAACAAAAGTAAAGCTTGGAATCCACATTGCATGAAAGATAAAAGAAAAGACGTCCATTCAAACTCAAATTATAAAGGTCTTTCACATTCCTCGAAACTCTCTTTTATCACATCACAAAATACAAAATACAAAATACAAAATACAAAATACAAAATACCCGGTTAACCCGTATGAGCGCAACTCGCAAAACGAATATTATGAAGACACACTAATTAAGTTTGTCGGGTTCAAAACGAGCTTTTTAAGTGGTTTGAAATCAACTTAACGACAATATTGAGGTTATTTTTTTATATAGATTTGTTCGTTTCTTTGACTTGTAACAAATTTACACGATGTTGGTTTAACTAGTAAATTAGGGATTAAGAGTTGCAAGTATATATTGATAATGGAGGCTGGCTTTAGAGGAATCTAATGTCGCGAACAAATCTTTTGATGTTCATAAGCGCAAGTCTTGGTATTAAATAGGTACTTAACTACAATTTTTACAATCACAAATGGCTTAATGATCGGCTTCAATCCTCCAAAGAAGGTGTCTAAAACATACCACTAATCAGGCCATCCAATTTTCAGATGTAAACCTCGAGAGGATCATGTTGTGAATTGCTCCACCATATTCGTCATCCGCGACAAATAACTAAAACCCCCATTCTCAGCATTGTTAATCATATTCAAGTAGGCTAAATCGACCTTTTGGTCCTCGGGGGAGCAAAGTATTTGCGTATTTCTAATCCAAACTCTAGGATTTGACCTGTCGAATATTGGAATTCAAGTTTAGGTAAGTACCCCAAATCGGCCCGAATTTCTTTCCCCACTGCTGCTACTTCTCGTTCTCGGTGACTCTTTTTAGGTAACGTCCTCATTTCTCGCATCATGTGCATTATCTCCTCAAATATCTTGTTTTGATTTTCAAGTCTCTTTATCATTTTTTTTTCGAGATTTCCTCCATCACTGTATCTTCCTTGTTATTGGGGGAGCCAGAATTGCTATGCCCACTCAAATTGAATGGGTGCCAGGAAATTTCGCTTTCATGCCACTGTTAAGAGAGCTTTCGCTCGCCTCTAATGGCGATGAAATGCCGTAGAACGACAGAATAGAGACGGGAAACGAGAAAACTAGAGGGACTTGACGCCAATGCTATCCGTTTCAACTAATTCTCTTTCCTTACTAACTACTGTAACAGAATGAGACTAAGGCTACCACCACAATTGTTCGCCTTGGAAACAAATCTTAAGCACAAACATGGTAGCATAGCAATGTTGGTGGATTCAGAGTCTAGTTTGGATTCCATTTCGGACTTCAACTTCGAATATACAACTCTTATAACAAAATAATCTCAACAGCTTTCTTCGTGTAATAGAGTTTGTCTTCTTTCTATGCATGTACTACTACTAAGAGGCTTATTGTTTGGTTTTCTATTAAGATCTGTATGAAATAAGATGGCAAATATTTAACGACTTGCCCACTTCAGTCTTTTCCAACCATTGCTTAAACTTAAAAAAAAAACAAATATTGTTTAATGGCCGAGCAAATGAACATCAAGTTCACTACACAAAAAACAAAGTAACAAAAGCCTAGCAAAACTCTCATTTCCACAAATTAGTATATACTGATATCTCTCTGGAAGGACTTGAATTCGCAACTTAAAGACTGTAAATATACATCGATGACTGTCTTGCTATTCTGTGCATATGATCCTTGACTCAACACCASRASAGTAAACTCCTAATCTGCCATGCTTGTAAGGCTAATTAAGAAAGCGACCAGGGAAGGAGTTGCTCCGTTGATTATGAAATGCAACTATAAATCTTAGTTCTATTTGTTTATACCTTTTTATAGTTATTTATTTCATAACTCCTATCCCTATCAAATAGACGAGACCCAAACGCTTTATACTACGGCTTTGTTTGGCAAACTAGCTAATAAGTTCGCTGATAAACTAGGTAAAAGCTAGATGGTAACGTAAAATGACCTAAAAGGACATTGATGAAAAATTAATCAGAACAATATAAGGGTGTAACCATGAGCTGGCAACTCCAAAATGAATTATTCTTCGCCACTAACTTACTTCTTTCACTCAAATGTCACTGCCAGAGGGGTGTATGTTAACTAATATTTTCTTTGGTTAATGGATAACCATTTGCTACCAATGGAGAATTAATTGCTTCTCAACTTGAATTGAGGTGAGTTGAAATAATGGCTCGACTTATTGAAACGCTATTTGAAATAGTTTTTCGACAAGCTAGCTTATGGTTGCTGCCCTACAACTGCATACAAATACCAACAGCAAAAGCAGCAAAGGATGCATAGGAAGGGCAGATAAGAAGTGGATATGCGGAAAAACGAAAATTAAAAACTCAGCTCCGTTGGATGGATTTGAATCTTTAGTTAGACTTATAAATAGAATGAACTCAAACTAACACAGGCAGTAACCATTTTCTTCTGATTTCAACGCCATAAATCCATCCCAAAAATAAAGTTTTACAAAGGGGTTAGGGCACACTGTAGTGGCTAAAATTCGCATTCGTTAGATTTGACGTACCTTGTAACCACCGCATTGTCACTACAGAGTTTCAACTCATCAGCTGGAAGAATAAAGAAAGTGAGGAACAAGCCGTATGTCTGTAATCAGCGTGAAATCATTTCAGCTTAGATTTTTTGGAGCTTTTAAGAGGTTTTGCAATAAGACGGGGAGGAGGTTTTGCAGTGGCTTTCTGGAAATTGAACTTGACGGAAGAGAAGGCACAAAGCACAGCAATCAACATGGTTGGGTACACATAAACTGCTCTTGTGGGGTCGGTGTTTACTGGCTTCCCAAGAAGCCCTTCCTTGACGAGTCCCCATACAATTAGAAGGGTCCCAAACATACTCATTCTTTGAGGCTTTAGTAAACCAATAAATGCTCCTGCTACAGAGAAGTAGCTTCCTGCAAGAACCTGGGAACCAACAAAACAGTTTTATTGCCCATAAATTGAACTAGAAATACAATCAATGTACACCACAACCTTAGTTCGGCCCCTGTACTGTTGAGTAAAATAAACTTTGGTCATTGTACTATAGAAGGTATTGATTTTGCCATTCTACCGTATCTAGGAAGTGGGAGATAGAGTAAGTTAGACTAAAGGGATGATAAAATCAACCCCGATTCTGATCCTGCCATCTACATATGCGCTTGTGGCCACTGAGAGATTTACCTCTGGGTTGTGTTGTGGGTGAAGCCTACAGTCGTGAACTCGCAATTTGCCATCAGATTAGTCTGGGATCCCCGGTTTCCAGAAAATAGAAAGAAAAAAAAATTTATTTCCTTAAATTGGTTAGACTTTTCTTGTACCTGCTTCTATTTGTATGTAATTGCTTTCTCTTAACCTGGTTTTCAAATTTTTATCATTTTTGACTCTCTTTGTCAGACTTTTCATAACCCGAGGATCTTCACAGAATCAGCCGTTCTACTCTTTGGTTTAGAGATCAAGTCTACTTACATGTTACCCTCCCAAGATCCCGCCTCCATGTGGGATAGATATATTGAGCTCGTTTCAGTTTGGTTCTTCTACCTCATTCCCACAGATAACTACCCACCAATCCTACATTAAAAAAAATAACTTGACCAATTTGTCCTTATTAAACTGATGTAATGTTACTGTTTGTTTAGGGATAATATGTCAAGAGATGTTAATTTTTCATCGAGCAAGTGACCGGACCATGAGACAGAGACCCAATAACTAACTTCTATGGTACAGTGGCCAAAAATATTTTACTTGAGGTACAGGGATCAAGCAAATAATTTCCCAAAGAAAAGCTGATCAAGAAACCATAGAGCTTAGTTAACGGGCTGGATGTTTTGGTCCAGGTTTAACCTAATTTTATTCCAGGTCCAACCATAAGTTGGCTCCCTTAACATTAATCCGAAACCTATCAATATAGATTGGTATTTATTATGAGATAGTAACTTAAGAAACTAACCTTGGCTATAAACTTCGATAATACTTATAATCTCAAGGTCTGAAGGATTGCTTTTTACCATAAAAATACTTACGAACGCGTATGAGTATGATGATGAAAGCTAAAGGGCGTCCAAATGTAAATAATGAACCGAATGAAGATCAATAGTCAAACTTGGATATAGAATGTGGAATCAGATGTCATTACAAGATGCTACCAGGTTGAATTTCGATAATAACATTATAATATTGTTTGATAAGCCAAATTTGGAAAGAGAAAAAAACCCAAACTCCATAAGCATCAAAAGGAAAGAAGGTTGTGAAGTAAAAAATACAAACCTCCAGACGTTGTAGATCAGGCATTGCAGAGGCTCCTTTTATATCAGTCAAGTTGTACATGCTTAGTACATTATTCCAACTTGGAACACTCATATTGTAGATTAAATCATTAAAAATGGCCCCTGGGTAAAGGAGAGCCTTAACTGCAGCTAGCGGAAAGATCTCACTTGCAACCAATTGGCTAGATGTAACTTGGATAGGCGACGTACACATACCTGATCTACATGGTATCCTGAATTAAATGAACAAAGAGAAATAACAAAGAAAGATCAATATTTTGAGCATAAAAATATACAGGGTATCCTGAATTAACTGAAAAAAGAAGCAATTACCATATCAAAATCAATATTTTTGCACACAATTGTCACAAAACTAAATGCAAACGTTTGGCAGCGTGAACACTTCAATGAAACTGCTCGACTATTAGTCAAATATCTAGAACACCTCACAGTAATGACAATAGATGAACCTTATGCACCAAAATCAACAATGAACAAAGAGGTAATTCAGGATAGAAACTTCAGTAAAATGAGAAATATTTGCTTTTTTAGGACATCCCGAAAAAAAAAATTGTTGCACTTTTTGGGGATAGAGGGAGAATAAATTTGATCATTTGCTTCTTCAACAAGGATAGAGGGAGAATAAATCTAGTGAGCATGCCATTTCTTCCTACCATCCATGCATGATCCTTCCCCATTGAATGCTTCTCTTTTGGCCGACCAATCCCCCCCTCCTTATCTCCCCCCATTACCCAATTGCATGTTAATTATTTGGTTAGTAAGTCCTCTAATATTTCTCTTAAAAATAATACTAAAAATCCAATTGATAAGAATTCCAAAAAAGATGTTAATTTTAAAGAAAAATATTCTTCGGTTTGGAACGGTAAAAATTCTAATATTCTTCCTAACTCCTTTGCTAATGTTTTAAGTAGCTCTCAAAAGCACTCTGACGCCAACTTTCATTTTATACCTAACCTTAATGAAGATGTGAATTCCCCTATTGATACCCCTTATCGGTGGTCCAAAAAAGTTGTCACTTATGCTAAAACTTTATGTGGTTATTTTGTGGGCAAAGGTTTCCCCTTTCCGGTTGTTAGATTCTATGCGTCTAAATTATGGTCTCAATATAGAATAGAAGATGTGCTCTTAAATAGACATGGAATTTACTTGTTTAAATTTAATGATGAAAACGGCCTCCAAAAGGTTATTGATAATGGTCCTTGGACCTTTAAAAACATCTCCATCTTTATTCAAAAATGGAGGCCTGGCCTAAACCTTAATTCGGCTAAACATGACAAAATCCCATTATGGGTCAAAATACACGATATCCCTTATGATGCCTAGAATGACGAGGGCCTTAGCCATATTGCTAGCAAGATAGGAAAACCCCTAGCTATGGACGCTTGGACGGCTAACATGTGTACCTATGTTGCGGGTAAATCTGCATTTGCTCGGGTCCTTCTTGAAGTTCCCGTTAGGCAAAATTGGATGGATGAGGTGAAGATTCGTATTCCGGATCCGGATACCCTTTTAATATCCTTACACTCTCTTCATGTGGAATATGACTAGAAACCCCCTATGTGCTCTATTTGTAAAATCTTTGGACACTCTGACTCGTCATGTATGCATGCTTTGGTTAAAAATGATATGAATGTAAATTCTACAAATAAGCAAGTTGTGCTGATAAAGAAGATTGTTGTTGATAGTGAGGGTTTCCAAACCCGTGATCACAAGCAAGGCCAGAAACCCAAGGCCCCGATGACCGAAGTGCGAAAGGAAAATCAAAGGAAGGAGACCCACCCCATTGCAAAGAACGGGAAGCAAGTAGCTGTAAATTTTAAAGGAAAAGGTGAAGGTCCCACCTCGATAAGAGTATCGTCAGAAAAGAAGACCGAACCCATGGGTTTAAACCCTAGCCCCCCTCCCTCTCCTCCTAGGCCCCCCATCCTTAGCCATATCCCCCCTAAACCTTCAAACCTATCTCATCCCACCCGGAAGCATTCCAAGGCGCCCTCTCCTTCCTCCAACCGTTTCTCTGTCCTTGCTAACCTATCTTTTCCTAAAGACACTGGGTCTTCCTCTTCCTCCCTCCCTGTCCCCTCTGCTCCTTCTGAGATCAAGGATAATCCCCTTGATCAGGATGACCTCCTTGATGAGGAAGATATGGTTGAGGTTGAGTCGGATGGAGACACTGCCCGGTTCCTTTCCCGCGATCTCTCCTCTCAGGTTGATCTGAGTAGATGGATTCCACCCCTTCCCCTGTTTCCCAATGACGAGCTTTGCCTCGTGGAATTCCCGTGGTCTTTGTAAGTTGTTCCATCAGAGAGCTATGAGAAACCTCATTCGGGATTCTAATCTTCATGTCTGTGCTGCTCCCGAGTCTCGTGCCCTTCTGTCTAACCTTCGTTCTATATGTGAGAATGTCTTTGGATCCTGGTCCTGGACTTCTAATGGTTCCCTTTGCCCTAGAGGTACCTGTATCATCGTTGCATGGAACCCCGTTCATGTCGACATGATGCTCCTAAATGCCACTGATTAGGTGATGCATTTTCAGGTCAAGATCTGGGATACCTCTAAGAGTCTCTTTCTCTCTGTTGTCTATGCGGATAATTACCATATCACCCCTCGCCAGTTATGTGCTTCGCTTAAAGGTCATAAGCATGTCGTCAAGAACACCCCATGGTTCATCATGGGAGATTTCAATGTAGCCCTTGACCCGAGAGATAGCTCCTCTGGCATGGTGGGCTCCTCTCGTGGTACGGATGATTTCCGTTAGTGTGTCTGCCACCTTGAGGTTGAGGATATCAACTTCAAGGGTCTCTTTTTCACCTGGTCCAAGAACCCTAATGGCACGGGAGGTCTCCTTAAAAAGATTGACCGTGTCTTGGGTAATTCTCATTCCCTTACTCACTTCCCTTCTGCCTCTGTCATCTTTCTCCCCTACCGGTCTTCTGACCATTGCCCTGTGGTCCTTACTCTCCCTTCCCGTTTCTCTCGTAAGCCCAAACCTTTCAAGTTCCCTAACTTCCTTACTCATAAAGAGTCCTTCAAAACTATTGTTGCTTCGAGTTGGAGCCCTGATCTGCCTGGTTATGAGATGTTTAAGATTTCCATAAATCTTAAAAATCTCAAAGACCCTATCCGTAAGCTCCTCCATGAGGGTAACCTGTTCTCTATAGTGTCTAAAATTCGACTTGAGCTCGATAGGGTCCAGATTGCTCTTGATAGGAACCCTGAAATTTTGGCCCTCCAAGAGGAGCACTGTGGGTATTTATCTGCCTATAATGGTGCTTGTCTCGAAGAGGAGAGGTTCCTGAAGCAAAAAGCCAAAATCCACTGGCTCCGTGAGGGAGACAAAAATTCTTCCTTTTTCCATAAATCTGTCAAGAGCCGTATCAGCCGGAATTAAATTGATACCATCCAAAATGCTGATGGTCTCTAGGTTTCTAGTAAGGAGGTTCCTGGTCTCTTCGTCTCTCATTTTCAAAACTTTCTTGGGACCCCTCATCCTTCTCTCCCCATTCGTGATTCGGCTTTTCTTTTCTCGAATAAGCTTAATGCCGATCAAGCTGCCATGATGCTTGCCCCTTTCACCGACTCCGAGATCAAGCAAGCCCTTTTCAAGATGGGAGACGACAAGGCTCCTGGGCCTTGATGGATTCATCGCTAAATTTTTCAAGGCCGCTTGGAGTATTGTTGGAGGGACCTATGCTCTGCCGTTCATGAGTTCTTCACGTCCAGTTGGCTCTTAAAGTCCATAAACAGCACTATTCTTGTTTTCATACCTAAGTCGGGCGCCCCTTCTCGAGTCACCGATTTCCGCCCCATTGCTTGTTGCAATGTCTTGTATAAAATCATTAGCAAGATTATCTCGGATCGGATCAAATATCTTCCCTCTCTGGTTGATGTTAACCAGTCTGCTTTTATCCCGGATCGGCTCATTACGGACAATGTCCTTCTTGTCCAGGAGCTTATGCGCAGCTATCATAAGCATCGAGGCCCTCCCCGCTGTGCCTTCAAAGTTGACATTCAAAAGCCTTATGATATTGTCGATTGGCATTTCCTTCTTACCGCCCTTCTCGGTTACGGCTTCCCCCTTACCATTATAAATTGGATTATGGCATGTGTTTTCACTGCCTCCTATTCAGTCAATATTAATGGAACCTCCATGACTATTTCAAGGGAGGTCGTGGCCTGAGGCAGGGTGACCCCCTTCCCCCTATCTCTTCACTCTGGTTATGGAGGTTCTCAACCTCCTGAACAAAAGAAAAATTTGTGAGATGGGCACTTTTTCCTATCACTGGAATAGTGAGGAGTTGAAGATCACCCACCTTTGCTTTGTTGATGATCTCCCCATATTCTGCCATGGTGATAGTGATTTTGTCTGTATCATAAAGGATTCTCTTGATGAGTTCTCTGGAGTGTCCAGCCTCTAACTCAGTCCGGCCAAAAGCAAGGCCTTCTATTGTAATGTCGGCCAACACACTAAGAGTACTCATTCTATCATTCAGTTCCCGGAGGGTTCCCTTCCGGTCTGTTATCTCAGTGTCCCCCTTGTCACGACTCGCCTTTATCACAATGACTGTAAGGGTCTCGTCGATAAAGTTAAATCCAGACTGAATGACTGGAAAAACAAGTTTCTCTCCTTTGTCGGTAGGCTGCAGCTCATTCTCTCAGTCCTATCTTCCATGCAAATCTATTGGGCCTTGATCTTCGTTCTCCCTGTTTCCATTTCTAAGGAGATTGAGCAGCTCATGCAGGTTTCTGTGGTGCCATGGTGAGCTTAAAAGAGGAAAAGCAAAGGTCTCCTGGAAGACCGTCTGCCTTGCTAAATCTCAAAACGGGCTTGGTATTAAGAGCCTTACTAACTGGAATCTTGCCCTTATGGCCTCCTTACTTGGAGAATCCTTACCAATAAGAACTCTCTATGGGTTAAATGGATCCACTCCTATAGGCTTAAAGATCGAAATTTCTAGGATGCCCCGATCCGAAGCGATGTTGGTTGGGGTTGGAGGAAGATCCTGGGCATGCGGGATAAGATACGATACTTTATTGTCTCCCAAATTGGCGATGGCGCTTCCACGTCTGTCTGGTATGATAACTGGCACCCTGTTGCCCCCTATGCCGTCTCTCCCCGTAATATCCTCAGCGCTAACCTCTCCCTCAATGTCTGCGTTAAGGACATTATCTGTCAGGGAAACTCGACTTGCCCACACCTGCAGGACAGTCCCAATCCCTTTTTTCGTGATTCTTCGCCTCCTGTCCTTTCCCCTTTTGTCCCTGATAAACTCCTTTGGAGAAAAAGGGATAGCCGTCTCACTTCTTTCTCTGTCCATAAGGTCTGGCTCTCCATCCTCCCTAATGAGCCGGATGTCAGGTGGCATCATATGGTCTGGTTCTCTCAAAACATCCCCAGACATGCTTTCGTTCTTTGGGTTGCCCTCAAGCAGCATCTAAAGACCCATGATAAGCTTCGGTTCTAGAAGGCCTATTCTAACCTGTCTTGTGCTTTCTGTCTTAACGGGCCTGATTCTCATCAATATCTATTTTTTGAGAGCCCGTTTCCTAATCAGGTTTGGAATGACCTTGAGCCAAAGCTAAACCTCCCTGTTATTCCGGATAACTGGACTGATATTATCAGTATGTTCCAGCAAGCCATCAAAGGCAAGACCGTTTGGTCGATCGTTCGACGTTTAGTGCTTGTTGGAACCGTCTACCACCTCTGGCAGGAAAGGAATAATCGCATATTCAAGAATAAGAGAAGATCCTCTGACATGGTGGTCAAGACCATCTCTGATGATGTCCGGTCCAGGCTGATTGGACTTACCATGAAGCCTTCCCCTAACATTGTCCGTGCTAAGCTTGTCTGGAATCTTCCCTAGTGGTTGGTTCCTTTCCTCTCTTCCCCTCCCCTCCTCCTTTCTTCTCCTCTCCTTTTCTGAGCTTTGCTCCTTTCTGGTGGTTGCTTCGGTTTAGCTTCCTCCCGAGTGCTCTCCTTGGTTTTGCTTCCTGTTTTTATATAAAAGTTTAAAAAATCCAAAAAATTTGTCTTTACTTTCTTTTTTTTCTTGATTGGAGGGGCCCGCTGCCCTCTATATCGAAAAAAAGAGAGGGAAAGGGTGAGATATAAATAAGGATATTTTGTTAGAAGGTAGTATGTATGTTTTTACCTTTGAATGTATTTCCTTCGGCTGTGTAAGCTTGGGCAGTAGAGATAACCATTTGAGTTAATCTTACTGATTTTCCAATTGTTTCTACAGCATCCCTTCAATCAAATAGCTAATTCCCTTGGCCTTGAGTATTCTCTGTTTTCAGTTCCTATCAATTTGGTTCCATTGCCGGAGTGAGATGATCACCAAACAACCGACATCGGCTAAACGTTCCTTTGGTACAAGGCATCTTATGAAGCAGGAGTGGATGATCGCCGTAGAAAGGGACTCTGTTTCAGTTGTGGGAAGAAATATGCACCTTAACACAAATTCACTAAGGGACGGCTTCTGGTTATTTTGTTGCCTGATGGTGATGTTGTGGATGAGGACGAAGAGATCTGCGATAGAGACGAACCACCGGATGATGCTCACATTTCCGATGGAGAATGCAACGCCTTAGAATTCTATCGAATTTCATCTGAAACCCCAACCACTTTGAAAACGTTGAAGCTAATGGGTGAATTACGTGAAATTCCGGCTTTGATTTTGATCAATAGTGGGGCTTCCCACAACTTTCTCTCTAACCAATTGGCACTCGCTTTGGGGTTAGAAGTTCACCCCACAAAACCCTTAACCATCAGTTTGGGAGATGGAACTAGAGTTCAAATCGCACAAATATGTCGTGGTTTCGATTCAATTAGGGTCTTTCACGTGTACTACCGATGCCTTGGTTTATGATTTGGGATCGTTAGACATGATTTTGGGAATCGCCTGGTTAGGCACGTTAGATGATGTGGTTTTCAATTGGCATCAATCGATGCAATTTTGGCATCAGGGCACTCTCGTTCTGCTGCAGGAGGTCTGTTCACTACCTACCGTGCGATCTTCCCTCAAAACTTTGGCTCGAAGAACAACTGCAACTCTTCACAGCCGAAATCGGTTACACACCCACTCTAACGAATGACCAGCAGTTCAACTAGATGCTCTTTTGTGCAATTTCTCGTCCCTTTTTCAGTCACCACAAGGTCTACCTCCTGCGTGATCAATTGAACATGCAATAAACCTCCGAGACAGTCATGGCCACATTTGTGTCCGCCCTTATTGGTATCCCCCTTACACAAAGATGAAATACAACACCAAGTAAACAAGATGCTTGCAACTAGAACCATTCAAGTCAGTGAGAGTGCCTATTCCAGTCCTGTAATCCTTGTTAAGAAAAAGGACTCTACATCGCGTATGTGTATTGATTACAAGACCTTAAATTGTGCTACTATTCCGGACAAGTATCCGATTCTGGTTGTTGAGGAGCTACTGGATGAACTGTATGGTTCACAATTCTTTTCAAAAATCGATTGAAGCCAGGATTCTGTCAAGTTCGCGTCTGAGACTATGACACAGAAAAACCACGTTTCGAACTCATAACTAGCACTAAGTTTTTGGTTATGCACCGACGACATTTTAATGAACGAGGTTTTCCGTCCATTAGTGCGCCGGGGGGTACTTGTTTTTTTCGATAATATCTTAGTCTATAATCGGACTTGGTCAGCTCATTTACAGCTTCTTTCGAAAGTTCTTCAACTCTTGCAAGTTAATCAATTGGTTGTCAACCAAAAGAAAAGCAGCTTTGGTCGCCACTCAGTTGAATACCTCGGCCACATCATCAATAGTACAGAAGTATCGATGGATCCTTCCAAAATTTCCATCATCCAGCAATGGCTTACCCCAAAAACCGTCAGAGCTGTCCATGGTTTCTTAGGGCTCACAGGCTATTACAGAAAATTTATACGCGACTATGGGAAAATTGCTAAGCCTCTTACGGAATTAACAAAACATGATGGGTTCTGTCAAGGTCCTACCTCTTAATCTTCCTTCAGTGAATTGAAACAGGCCCGGGTCACAGCTCTGGTTCTCTCTTTACTCGACTTTTCTCGACCATTTGAAATCGAATGTGATGCTCCGAGACGGGGATTAGCGGTTGTTCTTATGCAATCCCGACAGCCTATAGCTTATTTCAGTAAGGCCTTGTCCGATAAAAATCTTCCTATGAAAAGGAGATTATGGCTCTTGTTCTCGCAATACACCATTGGTGGCCTTATCTGTTAGGGCATCACTTCACGGTTTTTTCCAATCAATAGAGCCTGCGCCACTTGCTCGACCAACGTATAACAACGACTGACCAACAGAATTGGATTGCCAAGCTCATGGGCTACCAATTCTCTCCATTCATTACAAACCCGGAAAGGAGAATGGCACAGCGAATGCCTTGTCCCACATAGGGGAGGTTAGGAAACAAGCTGGATATCTTGTTGTCTTATCCTTAATAGTTGGAGGGTGGTTCCCTGTTAGAAGAAATTGACTTTAATCCGGAACTTCAAAAACTAGTTCTTGATCTAACTAAAGACCCACGCTCACACCCAGGGTTTTCCTTCTCTAACAGTCGGTTATTCCATAAAGGGAAGCTTGTGATTCCTGCGAATTCTCGCTGGATCCCCAAAATGCGAGCTGACTTTCATAATAGTCCGTGCGGGGGACACTCCAGGTTTTATCGGACCTACCGACGGCTAGCCTCACAAGTTTATTGGTTGGGGGATGACGAACACGATTAAGGCATACGTCCAGGCTTGAGACATCTGCCAGCGCTACAAGTCCTCTAGCACAGCACCCACGGGGCTTCTTCAACCCTTGCCCATTCCAACTGCGATCTGGGAAGACATCTCCTTTGATTTCATCACGAGGCTGCCTAAGTCCAAAGGTTTTGAGCCGGTACTTTTGTACATCCTTTCATATTTTGTTATCCACCAGCAATATGTTGCTTTGCTCAGTATACTCCTCTGTTTGTAAGAATGGCACAAGAATTGCATTTTACAATGCCGGGACATGTACCTTTTGTGCAATACTTCCAAGCGGGATCTCCACTACGGCTTTATTGTGATTATTTTGAGAATCCATGACCTAATATTGCTTCTAACCAAAACTCATAACACTTAACATAATTCTTTATTTGAAAAAGAATATTATATAGTATATGCAAAAATAGAAAGCAAGAGAAAAAAATGGCAGCCAATGAGCCAAATACAGCCTGTGATTCTGTGATTAGCAGCCATATGTGTCGTGTGTGTGTGTTGACTTACAAGAGGAAAAAAGGCGGCCTTAGAAGCTTGTTGCAATATGTGTGTGTGTCGACTTCCAGGAGAGGAAAAAAAAAGCAGCCTTAGAAGCTTGGTGCCATATGTCTGTGTCGAATTACAAGAGAAGAAAAAAGGCAGCCAATGAGCAAAATCACAGCCTGTGATTCTGTGATTAACAGCCAAATGTGTCATGTCTGTGTGTCGACTTACAAGAGAAAAAATGGCAGCCAATTGAAGCTTACAAGAGAAGAAAACGACGGCCATATGTGTCATGTGTGTGTGTCGACTTAAAACTTACAAGAAAAAAAAAAGGCAGCCTTTGGAGCTTGGTGCCGTATGTGTGTGTGTCGATTTACAGAAGAAAAAAAAGGCAGCCTTAGAAGCTTGGTGCAAGAAAAATAGACTATATCAAAAAAAAAAAAAAAATATACATACTTGTATCAGTTGTATGTAGCAACACTTAGCAAGCAGAAGTCCACAAGAGATCCGTGAGGAAGAAGTATAAGCCTCCAAGGCAGTAACCAGAAGTCCAGAAGAGAGCCGTGAGGAAGAAGTATAAAGGTTTAAACTTTAAAGCCGTGAGGGAAGGGAGAGTATAATGTATGGGTCGTATGTATGGGAGGTAGTTATAGGAGATGACTGATTAGAATTGAATAGAGAATTGAATAGACTTTATCTAATAACTATATTCGTAGAAGTCCAGAGGTTAAAAGACATAACTAATATTAGGTTTTGACTTATATAATAACTCCTTGTAGAAGTCTAAGAGACAAAAGAAATATTTGAAATTAGGGTAGATCTCTATAAGGCGCACCTAAGCCCATTTTGCGCCTCAGCCGACAGCCAAGGCACTGCGCCTTGGTGGGCCTCAGTTGCAGGCCTCGCCTCGACAAGGAAAAGACCCAGGTCTTTTCCCCTTATGCACCTCGGCGCCTAGGCGATCTTTTCACAACTATGGTGGTTGTTGCCGGTGAAACTCTTCTCCATTGTTCGCAACTTCATCATAGGAAAACCACCTTGTGGCTGTTGCAATGCTATTCTTTCAAGGGCTTGAGTCATTAGGTCAAGTTGATTCATCCTTTCCTCTTGTTTATGTTGGAGTGCCATAATTTGAGGTTTTTCAAAAGAAATCCCCTTTGGAACTTGCTCTTCTGCCATGAGTACAATTTGTGCTCCGTACAGTTGCACTAGAGGATGTGGTTCCTAAGGTAGGTTGGTTGAAAAGAAGACTAGTAATCTTTATTTGATAAGATAAATAGCCACAAACAATAATCCTAGTTTAATTTGCTACACTCTTAGAAAGAAGGATGAAGAGTGATAAGACGCAGAATAATTTACCATTAAATAAGAGCTCATTGTATAAGAGTTGATAGAAATGCAACAGGAACCTTCATTCGTACAACAAAATTGTGTTGGCTTACGAGAGACTTGATGCTTAAATAGGGTAGCTTGGAACATTCTCCAAGCATGGGAAACCAAGGTTTTAAAAAGCGGAATCGGGACTCGAGGCGTTTTCCTTCCACGCCCTGAGACGTAAGCCTCGAGGCGGTCTAAGACGCAAGCCTCGAGGCATAAAACAAATAAAATTCATAAATATTAATAGTAAGCAAAACATAATTCCATACCAAACTTTAAACGTCATAGATTCATAAAATTACTAGTTATAAGTCTAAAAACATATCAATCTACAACTTATAGTTCCCCGTAACATGATCAAGTTGGTCTTTGAGATGAATATCTTCTTAAGAGAATATCTTCTTGAGAGAGGAAAAAGTAAGAAATGGAGAAGAAAAAAATGGGGTTTGGAGAGGTCTTCTCGGTGGAGAAGAAAATTTGAGAAGAAAGTAGGAGAAGAAGACGAAAGTAGGATTAGAGAATGGAATGGTAACATTTGTTTTTGATTGATAAGACAGTACATCCTATAAAAGGCTTCTTTGTACTTTTAAATTATAAAAGTCCAATTGAGTGATTGACTTTACTTAAAAAAAACTTTTTAAGTAATTTTGTTTATTCTCACCTCATCAGATACCTATTTTCAATGAATTACGGCTGCAGCAAACTGAGGCTTGCGCCACAGAAACACCTCAACGCCTCAAGGCATCGCCTCAACAATTGAGGCTTAAGCCTCGTCCAGAGACCATGAGGCGTACGCCTGAAACGATTTTGAAAACCATGTGGGAAACATAAAGAAAAATAAAAGAACATATCTTGGAACAACCTCCAAGTATGGGAAAAACATAAGAAAGTAAATAAGGAACATAGGAAATAGAGAAAAACATTAAATGTTCTTCGAAACCCACCACTGACCATCTTGCCCTCTTCCAAACATTACTCTCTAGAAGGTCTAAATACACCCAAAAATACTTCTGTTTTACTGCAGCCTGTCCCAGCTAAACGGCTAGGCAGCCTGATATGTTCTGTACAGTTAAGTAAGTGATGTCTGCCCGGTTTGCACCTTCAACTACCTCAGGGATCACATAAAAATGTGTACTCGAATTTTGAGGTCAGACAGGTAATTTTTCAACTTCAAATTTGGTATGAATACTAATTCTTCAAGGAAAACCTTGTAGTCGCATTTAACTTCATAAGAGATGCTTCGAATAGAAAATTGATGGTGTTACATTTGTAACAGAATCCATGTCGCGGTCAAGTACTGTGTTTGAAATCAATTATCAAAGGGAGCATTTGTCTAATGCAGGAACAAAAACAAGGCATCATTTAAATAAAGAAACAGAATTTGAGCTAAATTTTACAAAAATAATTACATAGAGTGACTCAAACTAGTAGAGATCACTCCGGAGCCAACGATTATAATCGAAGAAATCGATATTCTGAATCGACCAAACGAAACTGAACACAGATTCATCGGTGTAAAAAGATCTATTAAGAATCACAGAAATCAACATACTATCACTACAAAGATCGAGTAAAACTACAAGTGATAACGAGTTGAAGTTAATTACGAATCGCACACATCATCAAAAATATGAATCAAATTGCAATGAAATTAAATTAAAAATAATACCTAAAAAAGGGAATTTGGAGGACGATGAGCACGAAGTAAACGCGAGATGCATATATCGGAAGATTCGACAGCTTCGCCATTGCCAGAGAAAGAGAGAGAAGATTGAGAGTGGAAATCTGACTTCTGACGACCGAATGAGGCCTGCAATCACACTTTGTTAAAGTGTTTTATATAGAAATGGTTTAATTGTTTGAATTTAATCCCTAGGCTTTATAATTACTCATTTCTGCCACTTGACTTTTAAATTGTGTCAAGATTCATCCATTTGACTATATGCACCAAATTGTAAAGGTTGGACGGTTCTAATAGATCTTTCAAAATCGTTAAAATGGGTGCAGTCAAGTTATATTTATTTTCGATACCTCTAATTACCGATGTAGTCACACGGGGCAGTTTCAAACAAGAACCTTAACTATTTAAGAATATTAGAAAAATGTCGTTAATATATAAAATCATATATGATTCACATACGAAATCATATATGATTCACATATATATAGAGGTTGGTTCAAATATTAACCAAGAAATTTGTGTTAACTATACTAACCAAAACTAACCAATCATATTATTTCTTTACTTTATGTTCAAATGTAACTTATAAATTAAATACAAGGGTGATTATGTAATTTGACCTGTATGTAACTCCCTAATAATTAATTGGGAGTTACAAATCTTAAAGATCCCTCTAATTGATCATTAGGTAATTCTGATTTTTATATTTATTTGTGTTCATGATCGTGATTTCAAGTAATGTTCTACATATAATGATATGTTTTGTACGTGTAAAATATTTATGTATCGTCCGAGTAATATGGATAATACTATTGTAAATCATATTGATAACAATATAAATGACAAAGTTAAAATCGGATACTACTACGGTCGGAATTCGAATTCCGATGATGAAGAAGATGATCAAAGTGTTCTGATTGGTAAGTGATTAATATGACATTTATTTTGTTTAAATGAACAACTATTACCATTGTGAACCATTAAATATTCTTGCAAATATAGTTAAATTCGTTGAAAAATCTTATGCACATTCTGGTACGGCATATGTTTAGGGATTAATTTAGTTGATAGAGAAACAGATATGAATAGATTATAAGAGATATGGACACACATTAACACATATGAAACTGCACAAATCAAATAGATATAGATGTTATGATTGATTAGTGTTCAGCTGTATGAAATGCATTAGATTTTCATATTGACACACATGAACAATTACATCACATGTCAAGAGATACTAAGACATAAGGACACACACAACATATGAACATATAGCAAAGGCAGAATGTGTGGATATCGATACATATGCACAACTACATCACATGAATATGAACAGGATTTTTGAGTAGTATGTCATGTCGTTGTTCATATCGATACATATGCACAACGCGTTCACATGAACATGTGATCAGGCTCTGTGATTCATGTGAACGCATTTTTACATTTTTACCCTGTTAATCCATTGTTCACATATTATTAATTAATATATTAATTAAATAATTAAATTCTTATTCTCATTAAACCACAACCATTAGATGTTCAAATCAACGACCAAGATCGGTTAACAAAGTTAACACGATAATCTTGGTTAGTATTTGAACCAGCCCCTATATATATATATTTTTTTTACGTACAAGATCATACATGAGTCACACACATACACACACACTCATACATGAGTCACACACACACAAATATATATATATATATATATATATATTCGCGTACAAAATCATACATGTTCAAAAGTCGTTCGCTTCCATTTTTTTATGTTAATGTAAAATCATATGTGATTTTGTACATTAACGACCGTTTTCTTGTTTTATTAAATAGTTAGCGTTCTCATTTGAACTTTTCTCATAGTCATAAATGGTCTATACATTATTGTTCAACATTACATATTGATCTGGATAATTTCGCATCCATGGGGTCTATGTGACTTTTATGCTACCTATTAGGTAGCTTTTGAACTGGCTAAACCTAGAGGATTTTCACGCAAGTTGGAACTCGTATGATGTGCCCAACATGACTTTATTGGCGACTCACAAATCGCCAATCTTGACTTCATTTTCATGACTTTGCAAGTCGCATACTACAGATTCCTTAACATCATATGCTATTCTGGTTGTTTATATGTCAAGTTATCATAGATTTCTTACCTTAATTTTGTTGAAAACTTTCTGAAGACCTGATTATGAGTTTATACTCTATGATGAGTGAATGGTATTTTTATACCTTCTTGCACTTAGCTTTCATCTTTTACCAAATCCGACTACCCCATTTGACGGGTATAACTTTAACCTCACTTTGTCATCGACAAGGGTGGATCCACTTGTAAGGAAATGATGGCACATGCTACCACTAATATATTTCGTCGTGGTGTAAAAAATTGTCTGTGAAATGTTACCATTGTGATTCGTTATGTGTTACCACTAGGCATCGTTGCTAGAAATTTGAGAGTTTACAGTAGCATATTGAGCATTATAACATGATCCAATCAACAAATAACATATTTAAAACAAGGTTGACATAAAAGGTATGTGCTTGCCATATGTGATTCTTAGAGTCAAAATCTCAGGATACAAAATGGACTTATATTAATTCAAACCGATAATGTGGATAAAATTCTTGAGAAATTTAATGTTGAAGATTCTAGTGTGTCTAAAACGCTAATTGACATCATCAACAACCTTTTAAATTTATATGTGAAGGGATTGCCCGCGTAGAATACTCAAGAATTATTGGAAGTCTAGTATATATGAGTTATAACGGGCCTAACTTAGCCTTTGATATAAGTAGACTAAGTCAATATATACAATTAATCATAATTTTGAACATTATAACAATAGTGTTACAATATTTGTGATACACTCGAGAGTATGGATTACAATATACCATATATCATGTGGTTATTAAGGGTATAGTGACATAAGTTGGATATCTGATATAAAGGGGTTCAAAGTCCATTGGTGGTTTTATCTTTATAGTTGATGTGACATATCATGGAAATCCTTAAAGCAAACAGTCATAGTGGATTCATTATAGAATTTCAATTTATAGTGTATGATAATATGGAGAAGAATTCGAATAACTTCACCACTTATTGGAAGACATCCTAAGATATCCTAAGTTAGTGTCTTCTATTTGTATGCACTGTGATAGTCAATCAACAATTAGCAAGGCAAATACTGCTATATATAATGGCAATTCTTGAAACATTCATCAAAGACATAATATCATAAGACAACTACTCACAACAAGAGTCATCTCTATTGACTATGTGAAGTCAAAGAATAACATTGCAGATCCGCTAACAAAGGGTTTAAGTTATGAGTTGGTGAGTAGGCCGTCTAGACTTTAGAGGAATGGCACTAAAGCCCTTTAATGAATAATTATACAAAGGAAACCTAACCTAGCTAACTAGAGATCCCAAGATTTATGTTTGAAAGGACAACCTAAGATTGTGAAGATTGTTGTTTGAGAAGGTTGTTTCATAGATAAAATGAGAGTGTTTTGTAATTAGGAGGGGCATGTTTGGAAATAACTTGGCTTTTGGTGTAAAGATCCACTCTAAAAGCTGTTAAATAAGCCACTTTCTATATCATTAAGTCACTATCAAACAGTCATGAATAGCTTACCGAATAAAATGTGAGTCCCATTAAGCGTATTAAGAAGCTAAAAAATAGACCCCTAATTCTATATAATTTAATAGATCCCAAAATCTAGGTTCAAAGGGACAACCGAATTGTATATACTTGACTAGATCACTTCAGGTATAAGTTTTCTTCTCTTTGCTCATTCCTAATCTAATAGTGGACCTTATGTCAGAATAAGCATATGGCTTTTAATAATTTATCTTCTACATAAACTATAAAATAGTTCAAGGACATTGTGTCTACTTGTCAAGCAATATTGTTAAAAATTGTATCACAAGGGAAGGTTTAAAAAGTTACTAATATGCACTGATGATTCAATAAATAAAGCACCCATTACGCCATTTATAGTTAGCTTAGTTTCCTTTTATCCCAATCTTGAGTCCTTTTTATTATATTATTTTTCATTTATTGTTTCATAGAGTTGAAGTTGTGATACTGATTTTATTCCAATAGTAGGCTAATTAGACCTTATGGGCAGACTGTGTGTACTTCATGTAATGCTGCAGCATTGAATCTGCTAGTTTCAATGGCTTTTTGGAAGGCTTATTGCGTTAAGCTGCTAGATGAACTTAGAATCTGGATTTTTGTAACTTACGAATCAAGATCTGGAGTTTTTGTGAAACCAAGATGGTTGTTGTACTTGAATTACTTAGTTAGACAATTTAATTAGCTTTATGTACTTTTATTTTGACTTTTTGTTAGCTTTGGCCCCTAGTTTTGTAATTTTCCATTTTACCCCCTCTAGCTTAGTATAAATAGAGGAGGTTGGTTTTCATTTTTAGAAAGATCCAATTAGCTCTAAGCTGATTGTAAAATAAATGTTTTTAGTTTATTTTCTTACTTTAATATAATTCCCGTAATTTCCTTTAAATCTTGTCTTTTACTTCCTTTACGCTTTCCATTCTCTACATTTCGCTCTTTAATTTCCGTCATTTACTTTCAGTCATTTAAATTCATGTCTTTACTTTATGTTATTTACTTTTCTTACAATTTACTTTTCATAATGAGTAGCTAATTCTATTAGCTTGGGTGTGAGACAAATGGTAAGATCTTAAACTAAAGGAAAGTGGACGTGTTTCGCAATAACAACGTTCCACTATTTCATTCAAATTTTATAAAACCAATGACACTTCTTGACAAGTTGATCACTTTGAAAGTGTTAAAGTGCCATGGTCTTAGAGATAAGTCATTGAATGCACGTCAATTTGAATGATATGAAAAGTAGACTTGAGAGAGTTGTTGACATAGAGATTTGTCATTTATATTTTTTAACTAATTAATTCTCGATGAGTTGGTCACTTGTTAAGTGTTAAAGTGCAGTAGATTCATAGATGAACTACTTAGAGCATACACCAACTTGAATGATATGGAAATCATCTCGAGAGAATGATTTGTAACAATGAGACTTATTTATCCATATATTTTGAGAACACCATTTGATATATCCCTGGTCGTGATACCACATAGAGATATGAGTTGAAAGCTATAATATAGTGTAATGGTTGAAATCCGAGAGGAATACCCTCATAATAGATGGTGGAATTAGTTATGGTTGATTGCTTGCTTTAACATTCCTACAACATTGTCCACTGGAATTTGTGTTTATGTCTCACCACAAGTCTTACACCTATACTATCTTTCTTTATTATGTTATTTTCAATAGTGTTAACTCAAAACCAAATCAAAGTCTTCAAATTCTCCATCTGAAGTTGGTCTTTCAACTTGAAATCTTGCAACTTATGATACCTATCCTTGTGGAATGCGATACTTGGCTCTTACCATTTTATTACTTGAAGGCGATAGTGTTGATATGTGTATAGTTGCATATGTTACCACTTACTTTTGATCGATTTTCATTCATGTGGGATATCTTTAAAAAAATGTGTATTCTGCCTAATTAAGATACAATTTTTAACATGTATTTGTGGTTTTTCATCAAGTATGTATTGGTTTATTTTCTTCTTCGTGATAGCTAGGAGCGACCTAAAGTTTGCCCTACGTGGAAGTTCAGTGAATGAGAAATTGAATCTCAAAGCAAAGCATTTGGGTTAAGCTACATAGGTGATTTTTGTAGAGAAAACTTCTCCGACATAGGTAGGATCTTGAACTTGAAACTTGTTTACAGACAAGTGTTCAAATATGGATTAAAGAGCTATTGAACCATGGAATTTGTGTGCACATGTGCGTTCTACGACAAGAATGAAGCATCGAGGTCTAACGAGACTACAAGAAGTTTTTGCTTGGTTCATAGTTTAACCATTGAAATACTTTTGGCTTTTCCAACTTCCTAGGTGGATTTTCATTAATTTGTTTCTATAACTTCCAGTTAAATGTTCTCATCAGAAGTATTCATCTATTCTACTCTCCATTCGATCGTTGAAATAAGAATGAGGAACACATGATTCTTGTAAATGCTAAGTCCAACTATACACTCTTCTTTGACCATTGTACCCTGGAAACAAATGTAATATGGTGAATTTGTTTTAAGAAAATTATGCCTAACACAAGCCTTGGATACTATGTGGGTATTCGGGCTAGCATGTGCGTACCTTGACTAGTTTTATGGAGCCCTTAAATTACTAGTCAAATAGACCTTTAGTCGCACCAAAGGGAACTTAAATTAGTGACTATTAAAAAACTGTAACACCTAGAACTTTTCTAATGTAACTAATAGTTGTTGATCATGTCTTAATCAAGTTATGCTCGTTATTTAGATTTGTATGTCTAAATTTTTTATTAGTGGTTTAAGCCTAGTGATTTTGTCATTGGAAAAAGTTTGAATATGGTATATTAGGTAATCGCATGGGTCACGCAACCCTTATGTCGTGACCCTCGCGACACATGGCCAAGGTCGCATATGGTGTACCATAATGGTGTCGCAACCCTAGTGACCTGCGACCCTTGTACCATATGGACATAATAGCACTTCTTGTACCGTAAGTCTAGTCAATAAAGAGGGTGGCCCTAGGGTCACATAGCAGGTTTGCATGATGTTGCAAATCTTTAAAGTCGGGATTTAAGGCTTTCCTCTTCGTTTACTCCACACCTCTCTCTCATTTCATGTAAAACTCTTAGGAAACCCTAGGTCCGAAATTTTGTACATTCAAGGAGCATTTATTGATATCAACCATCGAGGTTCAAAAATTTGGGTTGGAGGATCAAGACCTACAATCTTTCTCCTCATTTTACTAGGTTTTTTTTTATCAAAACCTAGTTTATGAGTTCATTCTAACCTTTTTCTAAATTTTTATACATGTCAAATGCTTTATTTTAGTCTCCTAAAACAATCTCTTTTTTGATTTTGCATAATCTTGGATTTTGACCAATTTGGGTATTTTGGGAGATTTGAGAGTTCTTACCCTTATTACAAGAAAATGTTAGATATTCAAGTATGTGTTACAAAAGTGTATTTTAAACACAAAGATATTATTTTGAGACTTATTCTTTATGATTTATGAGTATTCTAAATGTTTACATATTTGAAGATATATCATGAAAATGGGTATATTTGGATTAAGAAGTGTTACTACTTGGATATCAAGACAATTATTGCATTTGTGAACTCTTTTGAAAATGATGATGCAATTAATATGGTACTTAAGTAAGAAATAATTTATTGGAAGTTATGGGGACTTTGTCCTATTTGGTAATATTATGTTAAAATGATTTTATGAGGACATTTGAAAGATGAAAACTATATGTATGATTATAGTTGGTCTATTTCAAGTTGTGACCTACATTAGACTGTAATGCAATGGATCCATAGGCATAAGAGTTGATTTTTATTTAAGTGGGATGGTCTTCCTCTTTGTAACTAGAAATAGGCATTGGACCATTAGGGGCAATTTGATACGGACTCTTGCAGCCGGATACTAGCCATTGACCACATGACGTAATCTCTAGTGAATGAGTATAATTAGGATCATTGGGGGCCTTAAACTATGAATTATGGTTGGTTGAACCTATTGGCCATTGATCCTTAGTGTGAACTTTATAACATGGAATTGTGACCTACTTTTGTGTTGCGTCACTACCCATGGAAATCAGGTCCCCAGTCATCGTAAGATGTGTTTTGGACCTTAGGGTCTTTATTTCAAATACAGAAACTCGAGTTTAAATATAAAACTTAAAACTTTTATCGTTTTGGTTATTTGCATTATTTATGACTGCTTGGACTCACTAGCGTCAAGCCTAAATTTTTTTCTTAAATGACATGTATATCAGGTTCACTTAATGATGGGGCTCCGGGAGTCTTGATCGAAGTGAATGGATGCTGGTAGAGGCATTTTTGTGATTGATAACTTTTGGTCAATTTGGCGTTATAATATTGACATGATTCTTTTGGAGAAGATAGAGACACCATCTATCTAAACTTAGAATAATTTAAATTAGTAGGTTGTTATTTATACTCTTCATCTTTGGGTTGTAAACGCTTTACTATTTCCCCTTTTTGGATGATTTTATATTTATAGGCTTCAGTTTATTATCGATTTTTGGTTTAAATTTACTCCTACTACATAAACAAACCCAATGTTGTACGAATTAAGCTATCGCTAACAAGATCTAAATCAAAATTGAACTAATACGGAACCTGTTGATCCTCTCTCTCATTGATTTGATAGTAATTCCTTTTCACTTTCGAAGTATTATGTTTCTGTTGTTTCAGTTCCAATGATCATCACTGAGCCTGTTCAATGATCGCTGAAATATGCATTATAAATCCTACAGCAACAGTGATACTTCAAGAAGACAAAACTCACACCAAAGAACCTTCAGTGAATGTCGAAGACTAAAACTGAAGATTAGTGACTAGCATGTTCATGATCTGAAGCGGTATTCAAAGATTACAACCTGGTCAACATATGTGTGAAGACTGCTTAAGCCTCAGCGAATGCGGAAGAGACCTTCAGTGTTATTCTAACATTCAACGATCAAATGAAGCTTGTTGTGCAAGATTATTTTTGTCTTGTCCTTCAATACACAAAAGACAAACTCATACCCTTTTTAGAGTACAGTACAGTGTGGAATCGACTAGTCGACTCTAGTGTCCGCCAACTCCATGAAATGATGTCTGCTCATGAATAGAAAATTATACTATTCATTGTAGCAAAGGACAAGATTTCCTCCTAAAGCTTAACGCATGTTCAAACCCTTCTGATTTGCATTTAATGCAATGTGTATAAATAGATGAGTGCTCTCTCCAAACAAAATACCAACGCATCTGCATACACAGAGATTACTCTTCTATCTAAGGAACACATACGCTTATCTTCAAGCTAGTTAGAATCCCTCTCATGAATTCTAAAGTTCTTACCCAAGAAGAACATCCTTCTATCTTTATCTTTTCGGCAAATCTTTTCTATTTTGCTAAGTATATCTGTGTGTAAACATAGATTATTTTAGATAGGTTATCTTTACCTTTTCTATTTCCGTAAACAATCTGCAAAAATATGTATTGATCATTCTCTATCAATATATATTTTTAAATACGAAAGTTTTCTATGTTTGTATTAATCACCCCTTCTACAAACTGTTCGTTTAAAACTCTTGTAGACCTGGCTGGGACCAACAAGTGGTATCAGAGCAGTGTTTTTTTCTTGTCTTGTTTAGTTATTTATCTGCATTTTATTATCTCTCTTTCTCTAGATAATTTATTGCTTTTCAAATGGCTTTGCAAAACATAAGCACAAACTTTCACGATAATGGCTCCCTTGCCAAACCTCCCCGATTTATTAGAGACAACTTCAGTCTCTGGAAAAATCGGATGTCTCTTTTCTTGGAAGGTGTCGATCCTGAGATCTCACATTATATAGAAAATGGACCTTATGTTCCATATGTTATATCTCTGGCTGTTCCCGTAACATCAACGACTGCTGCGATTCCTAAACGGTAGATTCCTCAGCTCCCTCATCAGTGGAGTGATGAAGACAAGAAAAAGGTAGATATAGATACTCGTGCGAGATCTATAATAGTTATGTCTCTTCCTGACGAGGTCTATCACTCTGTGATGAAGCTTAGGACCTCGAAAACCATGTTGGACACTCTTTGTGTTCAATATGAAGGTACCTCTCAGGTACAAGAATCGAGGAAGATAAATCTAGTAAGACAATATGAAAGCTTTCTCTGTGGAAAGAACAAAACGTTGTCTGAAGTACATCAAAGATTTAATTGTCTTCTTATTGATATGAGGACGGTTGGCAGAGAATATTCCAACTCTGAAACTTTGACGAAGTTTCTGGAATGTTTACCATAATCCTGGGATACATATTATATGTGTCTCAAGATGTCCAACGATATGTCCTCCCTCTCTCTTAGCTCTTTATATAGGATATTGCTTAATCATGAGCAGTCTCGACAACGGAAGAGGAATCTAATCAAGGATTCCAGAGACATGAAAAGCTCTCCGCTAGCTTTGATTTCTGTAGATTTTCAGTTGAACTCCCATCTTCTTCTTTTATTCTTCCTTCTTCTGTTTCTATAACGGAGTTAGATTCCACTAACTCTGAGAATTTGTCAAAGTCTGATCTTGTAGACCTTGATGAATCACTGGCGCTTCTAACTATGTCTTTTGGAAGATTCGCCATGAAAAGTAACTTTCGTAGATCTCCCATGCTGACCATTAAGGAAAAGTCAAAGTCATATACTATTGACAAGGCTTCAACGGTCTGCTACAACTGTCACCGCAAAGGTCACTTTTCAAGTGAGTGCAAATCAAAGAAGACTACGACGCCATCTTCGAAAACCCCATCCTCCTTCTAAACCAAAGAGGATAATTATCTGAAGCTGAAGGAGAAGTATAAGAAGATGAAGAGTTCTCAAAGACAGACCAAAGGTCTTCTCGCTGAAGAACATGATTTGGCAGATTCGTCTGATGAATCATCATCTGATGAGGAAGATACGACCTATCTTTTCTTAATGGCCAAGGATATCAAGGAAGAAACTTCTGAGACATCAACCTCCAGTGATCCCTTATCATCCTCTCATGCTTAGGTATGTTTCCTCAATGAACCCTCATCTTCTTCTTCTTCTAGCCTATCAGCGTTAAATATGTTGATGGTTGATCTTTATAATGCTCTGAATGGCAAATCTAAAGTAGAAATGCTTAATCTTGATCTTCAAGAAAAGTTGAAGATTTGTCATTCTAAGATCAAAGAGCTGACTAAGATCGAAGAAGATCTTAAAGATCATGTCATTGTAAACCAAACCATCATACTGAACGCGAATAGGCTATAGTTGAGCATGAGCAAGCTATTGCTGAACTCTAGGCTGAAAATGCTACCATTGAAGGATGGTGCAAAGCCTTTGTCAAAGCCTCTGAGATCATTAACGCTCAGATCCCTGCCAAGATTAAGACTGGTCTAGGCTTCTCATATGATCAGGAATATAGTGTCACTGACAGGTCCATGCTCAAGTTTGGTACCTTCGTCTCTTCTATTCCTGACACTTCTTCCTCTCAATCTTCTTTTACTGAGAGTCATCTTGAAGGAACTACTTCGAGTTCAGGTCGCAAAGATAAAGGTAAGTCAATTGTCATATCACCTCTTCTAAGAAGGCTGACAAGTCACATAGATCTAGATCTATTCCTTAAGCTTATGCACCTTCTTCTTCCTCAGGGATCAAGATATCTGAATATTCTAAAAAATCTAAGTCTAAGCTTAAGGTGAATGTTTCACCTAAGGACTCCAAATCCTCAGTTGTTCCTCCTGGAACAAATAAGAAGGGAATCATTGGAGCTTGTCCCTCTTATTCTCTGGTACTTCCTGACCTTAAAGCTAGCTTCAGCTATAGGAAGTGTAGACACTGTGGTGAAACTATATATATTGCCAGCAAGTGTCCTTCTACCGCCAAGGCTGGTCCTCCAATCAAGGGCAAGAAAGTAGCTAAGGCTGAGAAATCTACCAAGGCAAAATCTTCCACTAAGGTTGTAAAAACAACTAAAGTGAAGAAATCCACTAGAGCCTCCTCTTCAGGCTCAGTGAAGACAACTAATGACACTAAGTCTTCAACGTCAGGTGTTGTTGTTCCTCTTACCACTGAAGCCTCTTTGTCAGGCTCAGTGAAGACACCTACTGACTTTACTCCATTAACGTTCGAAGTTTTTCCTAATCCCACTGAAGCCTCTTCTTCAGGTTCAATGAAGCCTTATATTGACACTGATTCTTTGGTTTCAGTGAATGTTGCCTCTAACACTGCTAGACCCAAATAGAATGGGTACCAAAGCATTTTTAAATTGTTCCCTTATTCAAAAAGTCAAAGGCATTTGGTATCTCGATAGTGGATGCTCAAGACATATGACTGGAGAAAAATCCTTGCTCATCGACTAAAAAGATGAAAGAGACCCTTCTGTGACCTTTGGAGGAAACTAAAAAGGATATACCAAAGGTTTTGGTGTATTAACCAATGGTGCAACCACTTTCAAGCGTGTTGCATATGTTGAAGGACTGAAGCACAATCTTCTTAGCATCAGTCAGCTGTGTGATAAAGATTTCACAGTAAAATTTTCTAATAATTTATGCTACATCTTTGACAAGGATGATAAGGTTGCTCTAACCGGTTCTCGTCTAGAGATTGTTTACATCATCAACATGGATTCTTCTCTTACCGAGAATAGTTGTTTTCTTTCTAAAGCCTCGTCAGATATCAACTCGCGATACAAACGGCTTTCTCATCTTAACTTCAAGACACTTAGTGAGTTGTCTAGAAATGATCTCGTCACTGGTCTTCCACAACACACCTTTGCAAAGAAATCTCTTTGCTCAGCATGTGAAAAAGGAAAACAGACAAGAGCTAGCTTCAAGTCCAAGTAAATCTCTTCAGTGAAACCTCCACTTCAGCTATTGCACATGGATCTTTTTGGTCCAGTTAACGTACAATTCATAGCTGGAAAAAAATATACGCTCGTCATTGTTGATGAGTACTCTAGGTACACTTGGGTCTTTTTTCTCAGATCCAAAAGTGAAGCACCTGAAGAAATAATATCGTTCATCAAAAGGATAGAAGTATTTAATAATATTAAAGTACGATCTATCAGAAGTGACCATGGAACTGAATTCAAAAACAGTACTATGGATAACTTATTTGAGAACAAGGGAATCTATCACAACTTCTCTTCTATGAGAACTCCTCAGCAAAATGGGGTCGATGAAAGAAGAAATCGGACATTCATTGATGTTGCTCGATCAATGCTCAGCAAATCTCATCTTCCCACTCATTTCTGGGTGAAGCTGTCAACACCGCTTATTTCACTCAAAACCGGTCGTTGATCGTTAAGAGGTTCAAGAAGATAGCTTACAAACTTTTCCATAGAAGAAAGCCCTCTCTTAGCTTTCTACACATCTTTGGTTGCACCTGTTTTATCCTCAACAACTGTGATTAACTTGGAAAGCTCGATTCCAAAGTTAATTCTAAACCCATCATTAATGATGATGAAGAATTATAAAACTGGATGTTCTCTCATTCTGGACAACCTGAAGCTTCCTTCAGCAATCTACCCAACGCTGATTCTCCAGAAGCTGATGATGATCCACTTATCATTCTAATTGAAGCTAATAACCAAAGCCAATCTTCTTCAGAGATCGTTGCAGTGTCCATTAGTTGCATTCCTCCTTCTACTTCAAACACTGATAAATCAGTGAATGAAATACCCTCAACATCTGAACCTCTATCAGTTGCTGAATCTAAGGCTCCTTTAGCAATTATTCCTGTTATTGAAGAATCTGCAGCTGAAGCCTCATCTTCTGTTCTTGAACATCAATGCTTAGATGAAAACTCTCTACCAGCTCAGCGATGGACAAAAGATCATACTATTCATCAAATTCTTGGTGATCCAAGTGCAGGTATTCAGAATCGTCGTGGTCTAGGTAATATTTTTTTCTTTGTCAACTTCCTTTTCTTAGTTGAACCCAAGAAAATCAATGATGCTATTTCAGACCCTAGTAGGTTATCGCCATGCAAGAGGAGCTCATTGAGTTTGATAGGAACAAAGTCTGGTACCTTGTCCCACGTCCGTCTGACAAAACTGTGATAAGCACCAAATGGGTTTATCGCAATAAGTTAGATGAACAAGGTGTGGTAACGCGTAACAAGGATCGTCTTGTTGCTCAGGGTTATAGATAAGAAGAAGGAATCTATTATGACGAAACCTTCACACGAGTGGCTAGACTCGAAGCTATTCGACTCTTTCTAGCCTTTGCTTCCCATAGAGACTTCAAAGTCTACCAAATGGATGTAAAGAGTGCTTTCCTAAATGGAAAACTCCAAGAGGAAGTTTATGGTGAACAACCTCTAAGGTTTCTTGACCCTAAGTATCCAAACCATGTCTATCCTTTTGATAAAGCTCTTTACGGGTTAAAATAGGCTCCCCGTGCCTGTATGATACCCTATCCTCATTTCTCATCTCTGAGAAATTTGTTCATGGAAATATTGACTAGACCTTATTTCTTAGGAAAGTTTAAGGTCATATCATTCTAGTCCAAATTTATGTCGATAATATTATTTTTGGTTCCACTAATCCCTCTTTATGTTTTCGGTTCGCTAATCGCATGAGGAATGAATATCAGATGAGTATGATGGAAGATCTAACCTTCTTTCTAGGTCTCCAGATCAAGCAATCTGATAAAGGTATCTTTATCAGCCAAAGTAAGTATGTCCGTCATATGCTGAAAAAGTTTGATATTTCTAACAACTCATCTATGTAAACTCCAATGGCTCATCCTCTCTCTCTCTCTCTCAACAAGGATCCACATGGAAAGCCAATAAACATAATTGTTTATAGAGGAATGATCGGCTCCCTGCTGTATCTTACAGCTAGTCGACCAAATATCATGTATTCTACTTGTCTTTGTGCACGATATTAATCTGAACCTAAGGAATCCCATCTGATTGCTGTAAAGCGCATATTCAGATACCTGAAGGGAACTCCTAACTTGGGTCTCTGGTACCCTAAGGGTTTAGGTTTTGACCTAATAGGTTACTCAGATAGTGATTTTGCAGGTTGCAAAATTGATAGGATAAGCACCACTGGAGGCTGTCAACTTCTAGGTGGAAAGTTGGTGAGCTGGACGAGTAAAAAGCAAAATTTCGTGTCCACATCAACTGTTGTAGCTGAATACGTTGCTGCTGGAAGTTGCTGTGCCCAAATCTTTTGGATGAAAAACCAGCTCAATGACTACGATCTTTAGTTTTCAAAGATTCATATCTATTGTGATAGCACTAGTGCTATTGCGATTGCAAACAACCCGGTTCTTCATTCCAAGACCAAACATATTGAGATCCGATATCATTTTATCAGAGATCTTGTTATGAATGATAATATTGAATTTCACTTTATTCCCACTGATTACCTACTCGTTGACCTTTTCACAAAGCCTCTTGATGAGACAAGATTTAACATCTTGATCAGCGAACTTGGAATGCTAAACGCTGAGGATTAATTTCCTTCAGCTATACGCATTAATCAGTAACTGTAATGATTCAGTGTTCTTATTTTTATGAAATTGTTGTTTGGTTACTTAAGAACTTGTTCTCTTAAAACTACCAACACAAAGATTATTAACACATTCTCTTACTTGGTCATAATCTAAGGTTTCAATACATTTTTTCTTCTTGAAAAACCCTAATATTTTATTTGTGAATTTTTCAGAAGAAGTTTTATTGTTTTAAAACTTAATAGCTCACATCCTTATCTTGGATTACTAACAAATCTGTTATTTCTTATTTCTTGCTTATAACAGAAAATGTCTGCCAAGAACATGAACTTTTCGATCGACGACATGTCCTTCAAGTCAAACAATCATATGGCTTTGTTGGACATCCCGACGAATAAGTCCAATTATGAGAAAGCTGCTAATTTCCTCGGGAACTCTCCCATATTCTACGGTCTCACCCATGAACCTATCATGGTGAAGGAAGTCCTTCAGTAGTACTGCTAATTGTTGAAGTTGTTCAAGACACTGACAAGAACGGTCAACAGGTGGAGAAAATCTCCTTCACCTTCAACCAAATGACAGTTAATTTTGGCTTTACACGCTAAGGCACACTCTTCGTTTCCCAAAGGGTCCCTACGTCAGTGATCCTTCCACTGAAATCATCATTTCTTGCCCTGATGATATTGGCTACATCTGGCCAACGAAGAAGGACTCCAACGATTTCCTCAAGTCGTTGTCGAAGATTTAGAAGAACCTCATGTCTGCAGTTTGGCAGTACTTGTTTTCCCATTTCATTCAATGTATGGGAGGCAAGACTGGTGACCTAGATCAAGCTTCCAGAGTTGCACTGAACATTGGCATATATGTCATACGCCATCTTCTGATCAACTTTCTACTGTGATATTTGAAGATCTGGTACTGAAGTTGAACAAGCGTCAGAGGGAGAAGGTAGTACCCTACACCAGCTTTATGTCCATGGTGTTTGCCAAGATTCTTGGCAACAAGTACTCCACTTAAGGTAACCTTCCTATCTGCAAGCTTGGATCTGGAATCCTGAATCATAAGCTGAGGAATGAAGACATTGCACTCTCTGTAATGGTGCAACATTTTCTTCATCTTCTCCAACTGGGATTGTATTTCCTTCTTCCCTTGCTCCGGTGGTCAAGACTAAGGAAAACCCCTCGAAATCTATCCCAACCACCACATCCCTTTCTTCCAAAAGTCCTCATTTTAAACCACTCTTGGTTCTCCATCGAGGGCTAAGACAGCCAAAAAGGGGATACCCACGTCTCTGGTTGTTACCTCTCAAAAGGTTTCAGCTATTGAAACTAGCCTTAACCCCGAGGCATCTTCAGCTTGGTTTCCTCCAATCTCTTTAGTGATTTCTACAATCACTGTCGTACCTGTGGCTCTGATCCAAACCGCCTCAATGACCCAAATCAGTGAAGGTGTGAATATCAACATAGCCACTGCTGAACACCCACGTCCACCAGTCTCAGCCATTTTCTCTTCTTCTCTTTCTTTGGTGTTGATATATGCTTATGATTCATCAGTGATTGTCCTCCCTGATGATGAAGCACCCACCACAGGACCTGAGGTTGTTCCTCTCGAAACACCTCAGTATACAGACGCCTATCCTCTCGAAGGAAACCTGGAGAGAACCAACATCAATCCTTCAGATGGTGCTAATGAACCCTCAGGTATTCCTCCATCCTACCCCTTCATTTCTTCTAACCCTGAGCTATCTTATGCTCAAACATTTTTCCTTTTCAGGTCCTTGCAACGAAGGAACACCATCCATGGAAGAAGAATACAACATGGCTGATGACGTGAAGCTATTATTCCCTGCTGTGGAGACTGTCCTTGTAAAAATGGACGAAGTCCATAAAGGCAAGCCTCTCAGGGATGAAGTTTCTGCTGACCTCTTAGTTGTTAAAGCTGAAGTTCAAGAGGTCAAAGAACAGCTTTCTTCGGTGCAAGCAGCCGTACGCACCAACACTGAGGCCATCTCTACTCTAACCAGCAAGGCCGATGAAGTGAATGCTCAGCTTACCAGGCATGGTGAGTTGATGCAGCAAATACTGGAGCTCCTCTAACGTCCAGTACCAGCTCTTACACCCTCGTTCACAACCATGGATCGCCTTCAGCTGGATCAAACTCTTGAATGAAGTCTTCTTCAAGCCAGAACTCTGACCAAGCTTGAAGATATGGTGGACATCTTAACAAGAACTCTTGATAACTTCTTCTCTTATCATGCTGATGACAAAGAGGGAGAGACAAAGTTAGATGTTACTATTGCTGCCGTACCCACAATTGAAACTAAAGCTGACGCTCCTAGAGCCAAAGCTAATGAAGTTGAGGTTGTTGATGAAACCATCACCTCCCATGAAGCACATGAAGATAAAGTCGTTGATGAAGCCGTCAGAGCTGACGCTGAAGCTCGTGACTAAGACCTTCCTATCACCTCTGCAGTTGATGCTGGTAATAAGGAAGATGATGATGAAGATGATGACAATGAAGATGACGATGATTCTCCTACCCTTCCTGACGCTGGAAATGATCTCGATGGTGATGATGATGAAGACGACAATGACGACTTCACTATTTAGTACCAGAAAACTGCCAGTGCCGTGAAAGGTGTCTCTCTCAGGAATTATGCATCCCAGGGAGAGAAAGAGAAGGAGACTTCCGAGAAGAACCAAAACACCAAACCGAAAGATAAAGGTGTTGTTGAAGAAGGAAATCTCAAGGTACTCTTCAAACCTATTGTGCCTCTAAGTACTGAATCTTCCAGATTTGCCATCGTTACCTCTTTCTGTCAACTATCTTCTATCCCTCTACTACCTGCGGTAGGCTAGAGGAAAGGGTATCTGAAAACCCAACCTCCATTGTCCCTCCCGACCAACAAATTTTTCAGCTTAAGAAGTCACTCGACCAAACTAGAGTAAAAATCCCTCTTCGCACCTCTAGTTATGGTGAGTTTGACTTCCTCTCTGAAGCTGAAAGACTCGAGGCACTCAAGGCTGAGGAAGAACTCAATCTTCAACGACAACAAACCGAGGACAACATAAAGCTGGCCAAGTACTCGTCGGTTTATTCAACCTTAGATTTCAACCCAAAAATAGAACTCGACGCAAGTATACACCTTGAACTACTGTCGTCTCGTAACAAGTAATAATGGTATAAATACAAGATATTGTTCCCACAGAGATAGCTTGTAAAGTTCGTCAAAAGTCCAATCTATAAAAACTAATTTCAGATGGTGAATCGAGGGATTTGATTTATCTAAACTTGGGTGATTTGATTAACAACTAAGGAAAATATCAGTCTTAAAAAGAAGCGCATGGTGCAAAGGTTGATTAAGACACTAAACAAATGATTCAGCAAAAAGGTGACATATCATTCTTGTCATAATTATCTAAAATTCAATAAATGATTTTATATAACTATGACAGTATCAACTATCGGGTCAGATGGCCTCCCAAGAGCACACACTATCGGGTCAGATGGCCTCCCAAGAGCACACACCGGTCAACGTGCTATCGATACGATATCATTTATGTTAGACGTCGTGAATCCTAGCACAACACAGTGTTACCATCCTACACCGTATGAATATAGCATTTGTCAGACACTAAAGCTATTTACAGCCTTCTCCTATTACCTCCAGTTTTGAAAGTCAATACATTTTTATACACAAAATTAGTTGTCAATTAATTTTAATGTAATCATCAAATGAAATATTAAGCACCTGAAACAAATAGTAGACTATAATGCTAATAAGACACCTTTGTACTTTCACATCGGCTTTAGTCTTAATTTCCCATTACATCCCATGCTAAGGCGTTAGTCCATCATCGCTCGGTTTCTTCTCTCCAATGATGTAAGGACTGAAAAATAAATAACTGATACGGAAAAGTAAATTGCAGAAAGTATATTGCATATATTAAATTACAAGAAATGGAAATACTGGAATTTAAAGTACTGGAAATTAAATGACATAAATAAAAATGACTGAAAGTAAATTGCTGGAAATTAAAATACAGAAAGGTAAATTGCAGTAAAGTAAAATGCAGAAAAATAAATACTGAAATATAAAAGACTGAAATGTAAATGATTGAAATATAAAGACTGAAATGTAAAGACTGAAATTAAATTACTAATAACTAAATATTAATAATTAAAATTAAACTAAGAAATGATGTAAAATAAGTACTTGATGTACTAACAAATGACACTTGAAAACCTTGAAATGAGGAGAAGACTTTTGAAAAAGGAGTCGACTTTGAAGAAACTTGCAAAGCAAGTAACGAAACTTGCAAAACAAGTTTCATTGCTAAGACCGAAGAGTCTCTTGCAAAGACTTGATGTGATAACTGGATCATGGTTACCACCCAAGGTAATTAATACGTGATTATCTGATTAAATGATTTCATGATAGCATGATAAATTGTTATATTTGATCATGCTAATGTGTGAAAATTATGTGCATAATGTAGATGCATGTATGAGATTATGTATATGTGATAAGTCTAAAAGAAATGCATATATATATATAACATGGTATGTATACATAAGCATACATGCATATTGTGTGTGTATGTATGAATGTATGTCATGGGTATGCATGAACTGGGTATACATGGGAAGGGGGCTGTTTAGCCGACCTTCCAGTTTTAGAAAGTATAAAAGGAGGTTGAAGCCTTCATATTTCTCTTCTTGCCTTTTTAAAAAATTTGAGCGATTTAAAGATTAAGGAAGTTGACCGGATTGCAAGTGTCTGATTTCAAGAAGRCTATTTTCAAAAKGCTTGTTAAGGTGAGTGATTTCTAAACYTTTTTACATAAAATTTGATAYTGGTTTTATTTGAATGTTGAWTATTATTGRAAAGAAATCAGTTATTTTGCTCAAAGGTTTTATCCGGGTAAAGGTTGATCGGATTAAGTTTAAATCGGACGAAGCTTGTCCGGATTATTTATAAATCGGTCAAGGGTTGGGCGATTAAGCCTTAAATTGCTCAGGTGTTGAACGGTTTAGTCTTAAACCGGTTAAGTGTCAAGCGAGTTATGATTGATAAGAATGGTTAACATTTTGAACTGAGAAGTAGGAATACCACCATATGGTGACCAAATTATTTTAAATCGGTCAAGCTTTCAACGATGTATTGTCCGGACTTGTTATCCGGACAAAGGTGTTGGAATTTATTCTAAGTGTTAAATCGGACAAGCCTTGGGCGATAAGTTGTCCGGATGATTTGGTAAACCGGCCAAGAAATGACCGGAGATGAAGTCCGGCCAAGCCTAGGTTGACCGGATTTAAGTTGTGCCTTGTGTTTAAATGATACAAATTGTTATTTTATCATAAAATAAAGATTTGATACAAATGAGTTTGGATTAATAATAATTCCATTGACTGCGGTCTATGTGGAATTGTTTTATGAAAAGTTTTGATGAGGAAATAAGGCTGGCATATCAAGGAGAGGTGTACCATGGGATAAGGGTGACATGTCAAGGAGAGGTGTACCATGGGATAATGGTGACATATTAAGGAGATGTGTACATTTGGATATAAGGGTGGCATTTGTATGTGTGTTGTATGATATAACTCTTTCTATTATATCCCTTAAGATTACCGTGGTCTGGAATCTTTATTTCTTTGTGATTTAAAGATTTAGGATCAAGGTTCTTTTTGGAAATCATAGTCTGGATGTTATTGAGGAGAAAAACATCAGGTTCGGCCTGAAACTTTATATGTTTGATTAGAAAAGGTTTAAAAGTGGCATTATATGAAACCTGATTGGTTCAAAGGTATGAGATTTGTATAGCTGAATGCTTTACTTAAAAAGTGGAAATAATCTGGTATTATGTCCCTATTCGTTTATATATTTGTTATATATATGAATAATTGTTTTTCATAAAGATTTTGGTGATTTTCACCCTGCAATAACATAAATAGGGTATCTCAATAGACCTTTCAGTCTAACCCTCGTTTTGTGATTTTAACTATGTGTTGCAGGAGGTACAGACGGTAAGGGAAAGGGGAAAATATAATATTTTCCTATATACATTTTTGCATGAAGATTTGATTTTGATGTACAGTTTTGATTGATTAGTACAAGAAATGTATTTTGAATTTTGGACCTTGTATTTGGTCATGTTAGATTCTTTTACTAAGGGACCTGAATGGGATAATATCATGTATTTCTTTTGTATGAAATATGTGTTACATGCGATGTGTGGTTTGGGGCGTTACAGAAAGTGGTATTAGAGCCTGAGTTTAAGGGATTTAGGTATTTAACAGCATGATACCTAGAATTAAACTATTTTATTGCATGTTAAGGGTCCTGGGCATAGTTAGCACCATTGGAAATAAATATGATGGGTTGAAAGAACAATGTGTAAGGTAAATTTTAATTACATCTGGCCAGTGTAATTATGAATTTACAGGTACACATCTGAACTTAAATACTTCATTATATTTGGGAATTTGAATACGTGATTATTAATACTAAACTCTACAGATGTCTAGCCGAACTAGAAGATCTGAAAGAACGGCTCGTCCAGAGTCTGAAGAAAGGGAAGAGTCACCTATTAATCTTCCAACTAGCATGTCCAGAAATAGAGGTCGGGGAAGACCAAGGGGACGAGGTAGAGGAAGAAATCAGTCTCAAGGGAAGGGTCGTACTGAAATTCATTATGAACCTGAAGAATCCCATTCTGGGAATTTTCAGGAGTATCGGTGCCACACCCTGAATATGTAACTAAGGACATGTTGGTAGAAGAGATGGGGAAATTGAGGGAAACTCTTACTTCTATTATGGTAATACTAGCCAGCGTGGAAACGGAAAGAGTGGAAGTTCATCCCTTTGTTCCAGTCACCCACAACAAGGAAGGAGACATTAAGATGTTTTTGGCATGCAAACCACCAACCTTTTCTAGGGAAAGAGATCCAGTGAAAGCTATGTGCTGGATCAAGGAGATGGAATCTGTGTTCAACACCATTCGGTGCCCGAAAACAGATAAAGTGTGATTTGCTGTTTCTGTATTAAAGTCAAATGCTTTGTTCTGGTGGGAAGTTGAATCGTCAGCCAGAACAGATGTTTTACATACTTGTCATGGGTAGAATTTATGGAACGATTCAAGAATCAATTTTGCCCTAAAACAGCAGTTGGACAAATGGAGGAAGATTTCCTGAAACTAGAACAAGGAAATGGAACAGTTCGAGAGTATACCGAGAAATTCATTGAATACTCTCGATTTACCGAGCACTATGTGTCAACCGAACCCAGGAAGATAGAAAGGTATATTTGGGGTTTGAAACCCTCAATCAGAGAGTTTGTTATTGCTATGAACCCTAATATCTTTTCGTTAACAGTATACACGACCGAAGTGACTGAACGAAATAATAACAGACAAACAGAAGGAAAGGTTGTAGAAAAGAGAAAATGGGAAGGGCCTTCATCTTTTCGAGGGCCGAAAACTGTAAGATATGATAACAGATCTGAGCAAAAGAGCAGTGAGAAAGTTTGTTCACAATGCCGATAAGTTCATCAGGGTGAATGCAAGATGGACCCAAGGAAATGTTATAAGTGCGGCGAAGCAGGTCATCTGTCTAGAAACTGCCCAGCTAATAGAAGGTGTTTTAATTGCAATTCTTCGGATCATATTCGATCGAATTGTCCCTTGTTAAGAACTCCACAGTTAACGATGAGGAGTAACGCGTCGGGTACTCGGGGAAGGCCTACTGTGAATAGAGGAGGGCAAGGAGGGGCGCAGGGACGGTCCTTCCAAATGACTAAGAACGAGGCAGAAGCATTGCCGGATGTAGTAACATGTACATTTCTTCTGAATTCAATACGTGCTAAAGTGTTATTTGATTCTGGTGCAAATGTTTTTTTTGTATCACCATTGTTTGCCCAAACTGCATGTCTGGATTCTGTGATACTTAATGATGAGTTAGTAGTTGATACTGCTAATAGTCAGGAAACTGTTACTAGTGTGTTCAATAACTGTATTATTGTTATTGGGGACCGTGAACTTCCGATCCGATTATTTCTCATGCCAATGAAAGAATTTGATGTAGTAGTGGGTATGGATTTGTTGGCAAAGTATCAGGCTAGTATTGCTTGTAATCAGAAAATGATCAGAATTATTCTGCCAGACCAAGGGACAGTTGTTATTTATGGTGATCGTTAGAATCACCATACCAGTATTTTGTCAGTAATGAAAGCCCAGAAAAGTATTCGGAAGAAGTGCCAAGAATGTTTGGCATATGTAATTGATTTGAAGAAAGAAAAGGGAAAAGAAGAATCAATTCTGATTGTTAGTGAATATCCAGAAGTCTTTCCAGAAGACTTATCTGGATTACCACCAGATAGAGTCATTGAGTTCCGAATTGATTTAGTACCAGGGGCTGCACTAGTAGCAAAGGCATCGTACCGTTTAGCTCCATCTGAATTGAAAGAAGTGGTTACACAGTTGAAATATTTATCTGATAAGGGAGTTATTAGGCCCAGCACTTCACCTTGGGGTGCTCCGGTCCTATTTGTCAAAAAGAAGGATGGGTCTATGCGAATGTATATAGACTATTGTGAACTGAATAAGTTAACAATAAAAAACAAGTATCCTTTACCGAGGATTGATGACTTGTTCGACCAATTGGTGGGAGCAAGTTATTTCTCAAATATTGATTTAAGATCAGGGTATCATCAACTCAAGGTCAGGGAAGAAGATGTTGCCACAACAGCATTCAGAACAAGGTACGGGCATCAC
>NW_020200651.1:102890-105195 GCF_001531365.2 Cynara cardunculus var. scolymus | reverse complement strand
AAATTGTCCAAGTGTGAGTTCTGGTTAAGAGAAGTTCAATTCCTGGGTCACGTCATTTTAGAATCAGGAGTAAAAGTTGATCCAGTGAAAATAGAAGCAGTTGCAAGATGGGAAGCTCCAAAAAATCCTTCTGAAGTCCGAAGCTTTTGAGGATTGGCCGGTTATTACCATAAGTTCATTTAAAACTTTTCTAAAATAGTCGTGCCATTGACTAAATTGACTCGGAAGAACATTAAATTCCAGTGGGAAAGAGAACAACAAGAAGCTTTTCAACTGTTAAAAGATCATCTTTGTAGCGCACCAGTATTGAGTTTACCAGATGGATCTGAAGACTTTGTGGTTTATAGCGATGACTCAAAATTAGGGTTAGGATGTGTTCTGATGCAGAGAGGAAAGGTGATTTCTTATGCGTCAAGACAATTGAAAGATCATGAGAATCAGTATCCAACCCATGACATGGAATTAGCTGCAGTGGTATTTGCTCTGAAAATCTGGAGACACTATCTTCTGGGAACAAAATGTCAGATTTATACTGACCATAAAAGTTTACAATATTTGTTCAGCCAGAAAGAATTAAATATGCGACAGCGTCGGTGGATTGAGCTGGTTAATGATTATGATTGTGAAATTCTTTACCACCCAGGAAAAGCTAACGTGGTGGCTGATACTTTGAGCAGGAAGGAAAAGAGTGGAACCATTAAAACTGTAGCAATGAGAATGAACTTGATCCCTGACATTCGTAAGGAAATTCAGAAATACCAACAAGAAGCTGTAAAAGAATAATTTGTTAAGGCAGAAAGGTTGGGTAAGATGATTTCAACCTTGGAACAGAATAATGAAGGACTAATGTGCTTTCAAGGGCGAGTTTGGGTACCATGTTTTGGAAATATCCGAAATATGATATTAAATGAAAGCCATAAGTCCCGATACTCTATTCATCCAGGCACCAATAAGATGTATAAAGATTTGAAACCTTTTTATTGGTGGCCAGAGTTGAAAAGAGATATAGCTCGATATGTGGAACAGTGTCTGACATGTTTACAGGTTAAGATTGAACATTAAAAGCCATATGGAAGTCTTCAATCCTTAGAGATACCTGTATGGAAATGGGATCACATTACCATGGATTTTGTTATGAAGTTACCTCGAACTCCAAAGAGGTATGACGCGATTTGGGTAATTGTTGATCGTTTGTCTAAATCTGCGCATTTTCTACCAATAAGAGAGAAATACTCTTTAGAAAAGTTAGCGCAAATTTACATTAAAGAAATTGTTACCAGACACGGTGTTCCCTTGTCTATTATCTCTGATAGGGATAATCGGTTTACTTCAAAGTTCTGGGAAGGATTACAGAAAGCTTTGGGATCTGAAATCCGACTAAGTACAACTTATCATCCACAGACTGATGGGCAGAGTGAAAGAACTATTCAGACTCCCGAAGATATGTTGAAAAGTTGTATTATTGACTTTGGGGGATCGTGGGAAGATCACTTGCCATTAATAGAGTTTGCATATAACAATAGTTACCATTCCAGCATCCAAGCGGCACCGTATGAAGTGTTGTATAGACGTAAATGCCGAACGCCATTGTGTTGGAATGAGGTGGGTGAAAAACAGCTGACGGGTCCTGAAATTATCCAAGAAACTTCTGAAAAGATCGAACAGATCCGCGAAAGAATCAGAACAGCGCAAGATCGTCAGAAAAGTTATGTTGATAATCGTCGAAAGCCGATTGAGTTTGGTATAGGTGATTTTGTGATGTTAAAAGTTTCGCCATGAAGGGTGTCATCAGATTTGGAAAGAAAGGAAAGCTCAGTCCGAGGTATGTAGGGCCGTTCAGAATATGTAAGCGAATTGGGCCAGTAGCATATCAGTTAGAGTTGTCAGCAGAGCTAAGTCTGATTCACAACACTTTTCATGTGTCGAATCTGCGGAAATGTTTGGCCGATCCGAGTCTAGCTATACCGTTGCCAGAGATTCAATTAAACAGTAAGAGTTGAATTTTGTGGAAACACCAGAAACTGTAATTGACCGAAAGATCAAGGTGTTGAGAAACAAAGAAATAAGTCTGGTTAAAATTCAGTGGAAGTTTCACAAAGGACCAGAAGCAACATGGGAATTGGAATCAAAGATGAGATCAGAATACCCATGGCTTTTCGATTAAAGGAATTCCGGGACGAAATTCTTTTAAGAGGTGGATAATGTGATAACTGGATCCTGGTTATCACCCAAGGTAATTAATACGTGATTATCTGATTAAATGATTTCATGATAGCATGATAAATTGTTATATTTGATCATGCTA
>NW_020200651.1:94339-101770 GCF_001531365.2 Cynara cardunculus var. scolymus | reverse complement strand
GTATGATATAACTCTTTCTATTATATCCCTTAAGATTACCGTGGTCTGGAATCTTTATTTCTTTGTGATTTAAAGATTTAGGATCAAGGTTCTTTTTGGAAATCATAGTCTGGATGTTATTGAGGAGAAAAACATCAGGTTCGGCCTGAAACTTTATATAGACCTTGTTTGATTAGAAAAGGTTTAAAAGTGGCATTATATGAAACCTGATTGGTTCAAAGGTATGAGATTTGTATAGCTGAATGCTTTACTTAAAAAGTGGAAAGAATCTGGTATTATGTCCCTATTCGTTTATATATTTGTTATATATATGAATAATTGTTTTTCATAAAGATTTTGGTGATTTTCACCCTACAATAACATAAATAGGGTATCTCACTAGACTTTTCGGTCTAACCCTCGTTTTGTGATTTTAACTATGTGTTGTAGGAGGTACAGATGGTAAGGGAAAGGGGAAAATATAATATTTTCCTATATGCATTTCTGCATGAAGATTTGTTTTTGATGTACAGTTTTGATTGATTAGTACAAGAAATGTATTTTGAATTTTGGACCTTGTAGTTGGTTATGTTAGATTCTTGTACTAAGGGACCTGAATGGGATAATATCATGTATTTCTTTTGTATGAAATATGTGTTACATGCAATGTGTGGTTTGGGGCGTTACACTTGAGAACAGATTATTTAGTCTACGTAAATTAGTCGAGAGTCACAAATGATGAAATCCAAAGTAAAGCAACAAAAATTGACTAATTGTAACTTGTAACGAAAGTCAGAAAACGTTTGTCACTTGAAAGTAAGAACATAAATGAGATGAAGATTAAATACGAGCACTTGAATTAAAACTTGAGAATGTAACCACAACTTCACTTCACAAAAATCGGTTCTTGGTTGGAAGCAAGAAAACTGAAAGCATAAAACCGAAAACAATAATAATTAGAGAGCAATTGTTTCTAACTCAAAGATTAAGTGTAGAAAAGTGTTTAAGTGGGTGTTTAAAACAAAGCCTTAAACCTCTATTTATAGACTAAGGAAGCTTGCACAATGGGAGCCACCTAATAGGATAAAAGGTGCTTCAAAAATGGGCTTTGACCAGGCCCAAGGCCGTTGACCCAGCAACTTCAAAGGAGCAGCCCAAGAATATTCGGCCCAGGAAAAAGGTGCAACTCACGGACAGGTGCTATCGAACTCTGCCACACATACTCCTACAGGACTGCTGCCGGATTTGGCCCAAAAATCATCAAAAGTCTGCAGAAACAGAGAATTAACATTAGATATGATATAATGCTACTATTATATAGAAAAGACATAAAAAGACTCAATTAAGACACTAATGGGCAAATAAAACAAGTGAAAATGGTTAAGAAAATGATATAATAAGGGTAATAAATTAACACTTATCACTAAGTCTCTTGCTGTTCAAGTTATTCCAAAGAAAAAGTCTAAAAAGATGGTGAATGCTGTCAAGGCCCAGGCTAAGTTGTTTTTCATTGCAGAAGCTGAACATGAAAAGGCAATGAAGCTGGTCGACCGAGACAGAAAGTGGAGCGAAGATCATCTAAACAAAAGGATAAGTCCTCATCATATTTCAAACGTCACGATTAGTGGATGAATGAAATATGGTGGACTTCTCGTCTCAATGTTCATCACCAAAGACAACCTTGAAGCTATCACCGAGTATCCTTCCTACCTAGGTCAGTACGGCTACAGTGAATGGCTGGAGATCCGTTAAGCCATTCAGCGCTCAAAGTCAAGGCACAAGCCGATTATTGAAGACATCATCAGCGAGCTGATCAAAAAGAAGTCGAAATTCGTCGTTGTACCTACAAAGCCATCACTGAAGAAAGGTGGAAGAAGAAGAAGACCTTCAAGTCCTAATGACGGACCAACTCTGAGGAATGAATATGAAACAAAATTCTCCTTAGATGAAGTTCTGAAGGATTCGAAGAAGCCAGACATCTCAATGTTGAACCTCTCTTTGCCAGCGAAGGGTCTTTACATACCCAACACTATGCACCTAAAGCCTGAGTTAGGATTTATTTTCCTTAACTATGAAGGCGAACATAGCTTTCAAAGAGTGTCAGAGTTTAATCTTTGTCTATGAACATCTTGCCTATCTAAGATATTGGTTGGACAATGATTTATATGGTGAAATGATATACTACAAGATTAGAAGAGAAATTCTACATCGAAAGGAGCTTGAGAAGAAGTACCTAGCTACATCGACTTCAGCGACCTAGATTAGTTATGAAATTATGTCTTGTAATTTTGTCTTTCATTGTATGTCTTTTGTATCTATGTCTTTACTTTTATTGTACAACTTATATGTAGTAAGTCTAGAAATGTACTGACTGAAACACTTGTAATTTTCCTTTGAATAAATATAAGTATTTCATTAGCATCACTTAAAAAGATCCCTGAAAAGAGTAATATGGACACATGTCTATGAGTTCTAGTATACTCTTACAGTCACTGACAATCTCTAGTCAGTGAATATGCTTTCAGTTTTAGTTTCCCTTCTTGTACTTTTTCTTAAGCTTGTAACTTAAGAAAACTTATAAAGTAAAAATCGATTCACTGAAAAAGATCCCAAAATAGTTAAAAGGGACATGTACTTTATATGTAACTTTTTCTTACTATTATTTATTAAGGCAATTTTCTTTATGTTGCTTTGTCATCATCAAATAGAGGGAGATTGTTGATCATCTCTCTCATTGATTTGATGATAATCTCTTTTACCTTTCGAAGTATTATGTTTCAGTTCTTTCAATTCCAACGATCATCACTGAGTTTGTTCAGTGATCGCTGAAACATGCATTATAAATCCTATAGCGACAATGATACTTTAAGAAGACAAAACTCACACCAAAAAACCTTCAGTAAATGTCGAAGATTGAAATTGAAGATTAGTGACTAGGCACGTTCGTGATCTGAAGCGATATTCAGTGATTATAACTTGGTCAACAAATGTGTGAAGACTGTTCAAGCCTCAGCGAATGTTGAAGAGACCTCCAGTGTCATTTTAGCATTCAACGATCAAATGAAGCTTGTTATGCAAGATTGTTTTTGTCTTGTCCTTCCACACACGAAGGACAAACCCATACCTTTTCTAGAGTACAGTGCAGCACGGAGCCAACTAGTCAATTCTAGTGCCCACCAACTCCATGAAAGGATGTCTCTGCTCATGAATAGAAAATTATACTATTCACTGTAGCAAAGGACAAGTTTTCCTCCTAAAGCTTGACGCATGTTCAAACCCTTCTGATTTGCATTTAATGGAATGGGTATAAATAGCTGAGTGCTCTCTCCATGCAAAACACCAATGCATATGCATAGACAGAGATTACTCTTCTATCTAAAGAACACATACGCTTATCTTCAAGCAAGTTAGAATCCCTCTCAAGAATTCTAAAGTTCTTACCCAAGAAGAAGATCCTCCTGTCTTTATCTTTTCTGCAAATCTTTTCTATTTTACTAAGTATATCTGTATGTAAACTTAGATTGTTTTAGATAGGTTATCTTTACCTTTTCTATTTCCGCAAACAATCTGCAAAAAACTTGTATTGATCTTTCTCTATTAATATATATATATATATATTTTTAAATACAAAAGTTTTTCATCCCTCCCTTCTACAAACTGTTCGCCTAAAACTCTTGTGGACTCTGCTGGGACCAACAGATGTATTGTAATTCGTTCAGAGTTTAGTATCCTTCATGAAGACAAAACTCACACCACATATCCTTCAGCGATATCGAAGATAGAAGCTGAAGATAAAGACCACAAAGTTCGTGATCTAAAATGATTTTCAATGATAACAAGCTCGTCTACATAAATATGAAATCTACGCAAGATTCAACGAAAATTGATGAGACCATCAGCTTCATTATAGTGTTCAGCGATCAAATGAATCTTGTTGTGCAAGATAGTTTTTGTCTTGTCCTTCTACACACAAAGGACACACCCATACCTTTCAAAGTAAAGTACTGTATGAAGTCACTCCATTGTCTCCAAGCATGCTTACCTACTTTATAAAAGAAGATTATTCATATACGACCAAAAGACTGTATACTGCAACAAAGGAAAACTTACCTCTTATAGCTTGCCACGTGCTCTGTACCTTCTAAGTTGCATTTAATGCAATGGGTATAAATAGCTGAGTGGTTCTCTCTTCTCAATTACATCTCTCTAACACATCCAAGCATCCTTGCTTTGAAGATCTTACCCAAGAAGATACTCTTCCCTCTACTCTCTGTCTAAGAGAAAGACTTCCACTGTAACAAGTGAAGAGCACATTACTTCTTAACCTTTTTCTTGTAGCAAGTCTTTTCTTCTTGTTGTTTATAAGTTTGTGTGTATCTTTGATTGTTTAGATAGGTTCTGTATCGTATCTCTTCCGCAAACAATCTGTAAAAATCTGTATTGATCTTCTTTATCAATATAAGTTTTTTTAAAAGTGAAAGCTACTATGTTTGTATTCATCCCCCCTCCCTTCTATAAACTGTTACTTATAAACTCTTGTAGATCCAACTGGGACCAACATATTTTGTTGATTTTTGAATCTAAGGGGGTGTTTGGTTCACAGAATGGAATTTGATGGAATTGGAATCCATCAAAGGAATTTGACTTTGAAGAAATTGGAATGGAATTTGATGGAATTTGACCATGCGTTTGGTTGGTTGGAATTGGAATGAAATCTCTCAATAGAATTGGAACAATCATCTTTGTATGAATAATCATCGGCGCCCACACCCTACTAGCCACCATGTCATTAATGTCGTCATCACAACTATCACCTGCCCTGCCCCCACCACTTCTGCCCTACCCTGCTCCATAGGTGGGGATTGTTGCGTGCAGGCAGGGGCGGGGCGAGGCAGTGGGGGTGAAGCCAGAGTGGGGCAATAAGTGGCAGTATGATAGTTGTGATGACTACAGTGGTAGGATGGTGGTTAGTGATGGGTTAAAGTAGGGTAAGGTAGGGTGGGGGCAAGGCAGGACGGTGGGGTGCGTAGGGGTAGGTGGCGGAGTGGTAGCTGTGATGATGCTAGTGGTGGGATAGTGGTCGAGAGGCTGGGGCCAGGGAGTGGGTGGGTATGACGACAATAATAGTGGCATGGTGTTTAGTGGTGGGTTGCGGTAGGGTGGGGTGCGGGTGAATGGCAGTTGTGAAGGCGACAATAGTAGTGTGGGGGTGGAGGGTTAGGTTAAGGTCGGCAGGGGCGGGGAGGTGGGGATTAGTGACAGTTGTGACGATGATAGTGGTGGGATGATGGTCAGGGTGATTGGGAATGGGTGGGTATGATGACGACAATAGTGACATAGTTGCTAATGGTGGTTAGGGTAGGGTGCGGTAGGGTGAATGGCAGTTGTGACGACGACAATAATGTTGTGGTGGTGGGGGTTAGGTTAGGGGTGTGACAGTAACGTTAGTAGCATAGTCGTAGTAGGGATGTGTAGTGAGTGACCGGAGGGTGGGTGGGTGTGATGACAACATTAGTGGCATAGTGGTTAGGGTGGGGTAGGGTGGGTGGCAGCGACATCAGTGGTGGGGGTTAAGGGTGGGGCATCATGAACAATAGTAGCATGATCGTGGTGGGTGGTGATGGAATTCAATTCCTTCCATTATGCCAAGGAATGGTGAATTCATTAACTTGTGGAATTCAATGGAATTTGAAGGATTCCATCCATTTTAAGAAATGAACCAAACAAAAGAATTGGAATTTGATCAAAGGAATTTGTCATTCCAATTCCATCAAGTTCCTTCAAATTCCGCGAACCAAACGACCCCTAAGAGTCTTTAGAGGACTTCAAATCATTTTTAACAAGAATTTCAGGATCAAAATTAGTTTGTCACGAGACATCTTTCTGAGAAGTGTTCTTAGAGTTATCATTCAACTCTATAGACTTTTGATTTCTACTCTGAATATTTGATTTAGAGTTCTAAGTTTTATCAGAGTTGTCGCAATTATTCAGAGTTCGGAATTTCATCACAGTTGTCACAATTCTAAATACTTGGTTCAGAACTCTGAATTATCTCTTCAGAGTTATCATTGACTTCTTTAGACTTGAATTCAAACTTAGAGTATTGACCAAAATATTCATAGTCCTTCTAAGAAAATTAGGATTCTTTGTTTTCATAACTTCTATTCAAGTTTGAAAAATCCAAACCTTTTCAAAATTTGAAAATATTCTTATTTTCACAACTCTAAGCTTCAGACTTAACAGATTCACATTTCTCAGAGTTAGTTTTTCTTCACAAACCTTTTCCTTTCCTTTACATTCAGAGTTAAAAGAAGATGAACCAGATTTCATAGAACACTTATCCAAAGGAATTCTTTCAACAATATTTTCTTTTTTGGACCTTGAGAATGAATTTTCTGTATTACTTTGGGTAAAACCCATTTTTGAAAAATTATACAGATTTGTTGGAACATTTTTCAAAAAAGGTATTTTCATTCAAACCCAATTCCATTTTTGGATTATAAAATCTGGTATCCTTAGGATTACTAGTCAACATGTTAAGTGTTAGTTCAATCCGTTCTCTTTTGAAATTCAATTCTTCTAACTCTTCAATCTTTTTATATAGATCAATTCTTTCATTTGAAATGAACTCATACTAGACTTTTAAAACATTATTATCATTTTTGATCTTTTCAAAATCACTCTTCAGTTCAGATATTACTTTAGATAGACTAGACTTCTCCTTCTCAAGATTCTCATTTTGTTTTTCAACACTAAGATAATTCAACTTATAACTTTTGTTTTTCTTCTCTGAATTCATTGACAAAAATTCTCTCACCTTTTAACCTTTTCTTCAGGTCATCAAATTCAGTATTCATTGATTCAGTTTATTTATAAATTCAGTATCAAGAGAATGATGTACCACATTTTTAGAGTCAGATTCTGTATAGAAGTGCCTGATTGATTAATGGAACCCATGAAACAAGATCTTGCATAATGAGCAGCTTTTTCATATGAAAAAGACCATTCAAGTCAATTTTCTTCTTCAGCCATAAGTACTTACCCTTGTTCCTTCTTCTTTGCAAGATTCAGTTTCTTGGAGTAATAATCTGAATCTCTTGATTTCTTGAATCCACATTCTCTGGCAGAGTGAACAGGCTTCCAAAATTAAAACACCTAGGTACTTCCTCATCAACTTTCTTTTAAACCTTCTATTTTTCTTCTTTTTCTCATACTTATTCTCAAAACCTTTTAATTCAGAAATGTGTCTCTTATCACTGTTGCCTTTCTTGTAATAGTCAACTTTTGGCTTACCATAACTTTTCTTTGCAAATATTTTATTAAAGGCTTTTATCAACAGTGCAAGATTTTATGTTATCTTCTTTAGTTATGTTAAACCCAGATCTGACAGTAGAACAGTTTAAAGGAACTTAAAAAGAGAATTGTAGAAGAAGATGAATAGAAATCGGCCGC
>NW_020200651.1:92912-94309 GCF_001531365.2 Cynara cardunculus var. scolymus | reverse complement strand
ATAAAAAGTGCAACCAGTCTTATGACAAAGAATCTTTCATTGAACCGCAAGTTGAGTAGGAATTCAGCTTTAGAGCTTGATCCAATTGGAGATAAATTGAATAACCAAAACCAACACCATTGGAATTGAGAACTGGAGAGAAGAATTAACATTAAGCTTTATGGCTTCAAGAAACAGCAGGTCAATTCAAAGAAAATTGATAGTATTGCTGTTAATGCTTCTAAGGGCAAAACATGAAGTAATATTGCCATATTCATATAGGATTGGTGATTACAGGCAAGTAAATCTTTAGGTTCTTACAGATCCAAATCCACAAAATAGACGACGAATACTCAAGATATGGGCGATGATTATACATTTGCCAAATAGAACGTCAGTTGCCTTAGGCTGTGTGTACCATGAACTGCTGCTTAACGCCAACGCATAGATCTGACAAAATCAAGGTTCAAAAATTCGACTGACTCCAAGAAACTTATCAAATAAACCAAATTTTGATGAACAAAGAAGGTTCGTATTCATCCAAKAACAAATCCCTTAAAAGGATTTTGATTAAAACATTAAGCATCTGATGAATCGATGAGTTCTGGGTCCAAACAGCAGTCGAACAACAAACTGTTCATGAATGAGTTTATTTCAAGAAAAATGAATGAATCTGCTGCAGAAAGATCGAATCGATGGAAGTTAATTGATTTGGCTTTGATACCAATTGTTAAACCCAGATCTGACAGTAGAACAGTTTAAAGGAATTTAAAAAGAGAATTGTAGAAGAAGATGAATAGAAATCGGCCGTCGCTTTCTTTATTGAATGGAAAATACAATCTCTCAAAAAACCTAATCGACTCTCAAGTGATGTGTTTGAATCTGTGTGTTACAAAGTGTTGATAATTCATCTCACTTCTATTCTATGCCTGTATCACTTCTTATATAGGAGATATTTACATGATAAATGAATCCTATAAATAAGGTAACCAAATCATATAAACAAGGAAATAATCATTATCGAAAATGGGATCAACATCATCCTTCAAGATTCTAAAGATAGTCGTCCAGAGCATAGACCAACCAGAGAATAGACCAACCAGAGGATAGACCAATAAGAGGATAGACCAACCAGAGGATAGACAAACAAAAGGATAGACCAACCAGAGGATAGACGAACCAGAGGATAGACGTTTTAAGCTCAACAGCATCTTCAGGTCTTCCATCCCTAGCCCCGATTTCTTAATAAAACTTTTTAGAATAATTAGGATCAATTTTATCCTAACAATCTCCCCCAAAGTTATATGAAGCAAGCATCTTCATGAAGTCTTCAAGTCTTCTCCCCTCTGCTTTCTTGAGTAAAGCTTTAGTGTGCTTGGTATGGATGGAATTTTCAAGCTCCCCCCTGAATGTAGCTC
>NW_020200651.1:72149-91857 GCF_001531365.2 Cynara cardunculus var. scolymus | reverse complement strand
ATATTTACATGATAACTGAATCCTATAAGTAAGGTAACTAAATCCTATAAACAAGGAAATAATCATTATCGAAAATGGGATCAGCATCATCCTTCAAGATTCTGAAAATAGTCATCCAGAGCATAGACCAACTAGAGAATAGACCAACCAGATGATAGACCAATAAGAGGATAGACCAACCAGTTGATAGACAATCCATAGGATAGACCAACCAGAGGATAGACCAACCAGATGATAGACCAACCAGAGGATAGACGTTTTAAGCTCAACAACATCTTTAGGTCTTCTATCCTTAGCCCCGATTGCTTAATAAAACTTTTTAGAATAATTAGGATCAATTTGATCCTAACAGTTTAGATCTGAACTCCCACTATCAGAATTTGAATATGGATCTATCTTAGAAATTTCAACAATCTTTGATGATCTCTTAGAGCTTGATTTATATTTTCTATCAGAAATCAAAGCTAGATTATCATTTACCCTTTTCTTTTTAGTTAGTCTCTCCCTCACCTTCTCCTCATGTTGATTAAGAATACCATAGATATCATGAATATTCTTCTTGGTAAGATCATTGATTTTTTAAACACTATTTTTTCTTAGATCATTCAGAATGTCATTGAATCTGTTGTATGTCTTAGAATGGGATTCAGGCTCCTTTGCTTTAAAACCTTCATAAGCTCCTATACAGATGTTGATCTTGTTCTAAAGTGCCTTTTCTCTTCCTTGCATCTGGGCTTCTACTTCATCTCACATCTCTTTTGCAAACTTTAGACTGTCTACCCAGTTAAAAATTTTCATTAGGAAGTGCCATGGTCAGTAATATCAAAGCCCTTCTGTCAATCTTTTCTCTTCTCTTCTCCATTGTACATGCTAGGATCCTTTCTAATCTCGGAAGCAAGAATAACAGGGGTATTCTTTGTTCTTGGAACAACAGGAATCTCAATGTAAACTTCAAGTGGTCCTTCAAGAATTGATTTCATCAGTTCTTTATAAATATTATCCAGGAATTGAACCATTCGAATACTCCATTGGTGATATTCTCCAACGAACAAAGCTGGAGGTTTTGTTTCAGATCCAATGCTTACATACTCTTTAAACATCTTGACAATAGAAGTTTGATCGCTTAGACAACTTAGATTTAAAAAAGAATGACCGAGAATCAAGAATAATTGATCAAATCAAATGAAATTGATCAAGTAGAAACAATTCAAGAATTTGAGAAAATAGAGTGAAATCTGATTTAGAATTCAAGAGTTGATGACTTTGATACCAATTGTAAGTCCCGTATAATGAATCGTAGTCAAGAATGTAAGACAAGTATTTGATCAAGGAAGTCATCATGTGTGTTGAATATCAAAGAATGCTTACAAATGAATCCGATGAGAGAAATTTATACAATATGTATATGAAAAGTTACCTATCAATGTCTAACTTGCTTCTATTTATATTAGAAGAAAAATGCTATGGTTATAGAATTTACATGATAACCCTATTACAACTGTACACATGTTCTAATATCTTTATACAGGAAATCTTCAATATTGAGAAACTATCTTCAGAAAATCTTTTAAGTGTCTAACTCTGGATAGAGTATCCAGAGTTGACCTTAACTCTGCAAAATCTTCATTTCAAACTCTGAAGACTTTAACACTTGTACGGATTTAACACCTGAACTCTGGAAAGCCTCTTCAGACTCGTTCTTCAATTCTAAACATACTTTAGATTTTAATCTAACTTTGTAAGCAAATCTTCAGACTTTTTGCCAAACTCTGTAAACACTTCAATACAAAGTCTGAATGCGATATTTTATATTTACACTTAGCAATATTCACAATTAACATATGAACCAATTTCTTATATTTACACAAGTTGAGCTTGATAACACCAATGTTCAATTCGGCTCGACTACGAATCAAGCCAATCCATTTGATCATACACTTTTTCGAGCCAAATGCTTTCATATGTCCATACATCATAATCAACACATAAAAATTATTGAGATCGAGCCAATAAGTGAGCTAATGGATCTTGAGTTCGAGCTCATAATGAGCGTCAAACTTGAAAATTATAAAAATATTTAAGCTCGAACTCAGACCCTACTATGAAAGTTATTCAAGCTCAAGTCAAGCTCGAGCCTGATAATACTTTTCTGAGCCCATAAATGAGCATCGACTAGGCTCATTAACAACCCTAGTGGTTCCAATCCAAAACGCAAGCCTGACTTTTTAGTTGTGTAGGCTCTAGGAGTGTAAACGATTCAAGCTTAATAATTCTCGAGCTCGATTCGATCTTAAACACAAAATAAAACCCGTTAACTTAACGAGTCAAACTTCATAACACCAATATTCGAATCGACTTGTTCGAAAATTCAATTAAATTTTTTGAGTCGAGCCGCACCATTCTAACATATACTTTCTGAGTCAGACATGCTCATATGTTCATAAATAATATAGTAAAAATATAATAAATATCGAGTTCGAGCTGATAAATAAGTTAATTGATCGTGAGTTTGAGCCTATAATCAAGCATCTAACTTGAGCTCAATAATTCAAAAAATGTTGGAGCTCGACTCGAGCCTGTTATTATTTCTTGAACATAGTTCGAATAAATTGCTACTCGACTCGGCTAAACTCATTTACAACCCTAGGTGTCGCAAAATGGTTGAAAGTTTAAGGGTGAAATATGTACCTTTTCCAAACTTATAGATAATGTCACAACTGCCATTTCCATCTCACCTTCCCTAAAACCCTCAGGGCTCCAGGCGCAATTTCCATGGCGCTTCACTTTTGGATGGCAATTCAACTTCCTTCAACTTCGTATATCTCTAACAACCGTCTGCTCCACATGCCTGCCATCTCAGCAAACCTACGGACATTGTCTTCTCGCTGCTCCGTCGTTACTTGTGCTCGCCGTCGTAGCAGCAAAAGCAACTCTCCAATCTCTTCCTCCAAGAAAAAGAAGGTATTTGGTTTTTTTTGATGTTCTGGAAAACTTCAGTTTTTGCAGTAGTTATTGCCGTTTGCTGTTGCTAAGGCTAACACCTTGGATTAAGTTGAATTCAATTGCTCTCATTAAAACTGACAAGATGAAGATTAATGGCTGTAGAGTTAAATGCTACACTCTGAAAATAAATATCTGACTATATGATGGTACATTAGCAAATGACTTGATTGATTTACAGTACACGTCACAGATTCATGAGCATCGTTTTGATGACATAATTTCAGAATTAGATTGTATCGAAACTAAATTCCTAATTTTAATTCATTAGTAGGTGATAACGGATAACAAGGCTCTTTTTGTGTCAGGGGTTTGTTGCTTAAATTCAGACATGATTGTAACAACTTAAACCAAAATGATCAAAGGTTTCTTCTGTCCCAAATAAGTCAGGTTTGATTTTGGAGATTCAACCTGCAAAAGTGTTTTAACTTCAAATGTCTCTGTATAATTATTTTTAAAGTTTATTGTGGTTTTCCTTTGTTCTTTTTGGTGTGTATTGTTTTTCACTTTAGAAAATAAAATCTGTTTGTTTTGTCCATTTTCCTTCTCTTTTCATGTCCTTTTTTTGTGGGTCTCATCTCCACAAAGTAACTCCACACTCGGGTAATCATTTTTACATAGTGTGAAGTTCTAATTCATAATTGTATCTTTATAACCTTTCGGATGTATATGATAACTTATGACCCTAGATTGTCTTGTCAGTGCTGAGAATCCTTGTTGAAATTCACTGTAGCAACCTGTGGATGACAACCCTATTTGCTTTTGGCAATCATTTATTTATCTCGATTGCTTTTGTTTCTGCAGCAAGGCTTGGGCAGAAATAGTGTTGGTAAGGAGGAAGATATCGAGGAGGATGCTTTTGAAGCACTCTTTAAGCAGCTAGAGGAAGATTTAAAAAATGATGGCTTATCATTTGATGATGATGATGATGAAATAACCGAGGAAGACCTCGCAAAGCTTGAACGTGAGTTGGAGGAAGCACTAGGGGATGATGAGCTATTGGGATTGTTTGATGATATCGTGGATGAGAAAAATGAGGTGAGAGTCAAAGACAAGGAATCGATGAATAAAAAAGATAAAACGATGAATGAAACAACTGAGAAGGAAATCAAAAGCAACAACCTGGAAGAAGAGGGAGAGGAGGAAGAGGAAGAGGAAGAGGAAGAGGAAGAGGAAGAGGAAGAGGCAGATGGAGATGGAGATGGAGATGAAGAAGGACCACTGGAACTCAAAAGATGGCAGCTTCGGAGATTGGCTTATGCACTTAAAGATGGACGGCGTAAGACTAGTGTAAGCATATTTAGATGTGATTTATGCTTTCTCCATATTTGCTGTTCATTGACGCAATTTCTGCTGAAATCAAGTCATCTAGATGGTTTAGTGTCAGCTGTTTTGATTGAGGTAAGACCCCGAACTCTACAGCCTTGACAAGTGAGAGATGAAGGATAGCCTCATATGAAGCTAGGATTGTCAAATCGTGTTAACCTGGACGGACAACATGCATATACTGTGTTCTGTCAAGCTTCTCCTACAGTGATCTGTTGTGTTTGACCCTGTGAATATTGTCTTGTATTAGGCTTAATGGTCGAAATGGCAGTGACTTATTCATCTCAGTTGATTGAACTTGCATGATATTAATTGCAGCATGTCAATCTCCAGGCATAAGACATGAATTGAACTGCAACAGTTTCTTATCTTTTTTTTTTCCTGTTTAATAGTTAACAATATAGTATTTTAAGGATTTTGATGAGGCTGATTGCATTTATATTTGAGTATTTTAAGTATTTATATTCAAGGGAACAGTGATACCAAATTGGTTTAAACTCTGATATTACGACAGCACTTCATTTAGGTTTATATTTGTTCATATACTACCAAAATTTTTCCCAATGCATTTGATTTTCCTTTTACCATGTTCGTTACAAGAGAATATCTGGAGTTTTTAGAAGTCATATTACAAGTCTACCTATGCTTCAATGTTTTGTAGTCTTTAGATTATCTGTCATGAGTACTTCAAATTCTAAGATAGCTGACATATTCTCAGGGTTCAGAACTTCAACTCCAGTCAAATCAGAGAAAAACCCACATCTGTAATAATTTTCTAAATCAGAAATATTGAGAGGACTAAAGGATGGAATATAAGCATGCTAGGAACTGTGAGAATAGTAGAATGTTTTGGAAATTACTAGACTGCAGTGCTGGGTTTATCTTTGTAAGAGAACAGGGCAATGGTGAGTACATCATGGTGTTCGTAAGTGTAAATTTGTTTTCTTCAACAACAATTAAGCAGATGACTCTGTTCTTTGTGCGTGTTTGTGGGGGTGAATGAACAAATCTCTCTTCACTTGCAATTTTTTTTTGGAATTGATTGCTTTCATTTACAATTTTTTTGGAATTGATCTCTTCATTTACTTATCAATTACCATAACTCTGTGACACAGAAATTCATCATGGTAGATATTATATTGGTTGCGGTTTTTGTTAATGCAGATCAAGAATCTGGCTGCAGACTTATGTCTTGATAGAGCTATTGTTCTCGAATTACTTCGTGACCCCCCTCCAGATCTTCTTATGCTTAGTGCCACATTACCTAATAAAGCCGATCCAACAATATTGGAACCTGTAATCAAAGCTGAGGATGTTGCTCTGTTGGCAAGTGAAAGAGATGCACTAAATGACAAGGCCACCACAAAAGTTCCAGTTCATCAAATGCAAAGTAGCTGGTCTGCTCAAAAGCGACTGAAGAAAGTGCATGTTGAAACACTAGAGAGAGTTTATAGACGATCAAAACGTCCCACAGTGAGTTAATACACTATATGTTATTGCAGCTGTTTCAGTAGAATGATGTCATAAATGATTAGTCATACACTCTGCTCCTTTAGGGACATGGTTCTCCTTTTGGATTGGTAGTTACTGAAGTCTTGTTATGCATTATGTAAACAGATCAAGTTTAATTGATCCTTTACATATGCAGGATAGATTTATGAATGTCTGAGGAATACATGTGAGCATAATGGTCAATATCATTGAAGCCTGTGCATTTTTCCTTTGAGCTTAATTTGATATAACTCGAAACTTGAAGTGGAGTAATTAGAGAGATTGATGAGTTCAGATACCCAAGAAAAATAAAAACCTTTTGTCGGTAGCTCATTCCTGTCTAGACCAAGAGGTCAATTACAATTACAATTACTAGACCACGATGTTGAACATTTTCCTTCCAAGATTTAAATCTATTGAATTTGACAATCACTTAAGGTATTTTTCTTGCTCATATTCCTCGATATTTAATTTGATCTAGAATTTCTCTTGCTTACATTGTACTTATGATCTTGCAAAATTTGCCATGCCATGAGCCCATGATTTTGGTACTCCTCTATCCTTGGTGTTACACGCTTATTGTATGATTTGTATGAGCTACTTGCAATTACTGTTGTAGAATATAACAAGCATGACATCGTAGACCATCTATCTCATGAAATTTACAACGATCTTATTTTTTATGTGTCGTGATATATGGCAATAATATCTTTTGGAAAGTATGCATGTTAAAATCAGCTATTGATCCTCATTTTGCAGATAGTTTAATTCTATTTGATTTGGGTATTGAAGATTCTTTTTCTATATTGTCCTCATTGAAGGTTATTATAGATATAAACCAATAGTAAAAGATTTTTTCTTAAGTCATATGTGAAGCTCGACACTACAATCTTCATAGGATGAATGTAGTAGTTAACTGCCAAGTGCATAGTAGTGCTACTGATAAACGTGCTTATTGTTCATTATGTAACTTTACAACTTGCATTTTTAGATAAACTTGATTAAGTTTGTGGTATTGTTGAAAATTGAATGCAGAATGCCCTGATTAGCAACATTGTGCATGTGACAAAAATACCTCGCAAGAAAGTCCTGAAATGGTTCGAAGATAAGCGTGGTGAAGATGGTGTTCCTGATCATCGCCTACCTTATCAACGGTTTGCTTCTGAAACTCTCTTAATGCGACATATCCACCATGTGCATCTAGAAAATCGGTTCAGCATGCTATTCATAGGTTTTGGTAGAGTGAGGAAAGAGAAACGAGAAATATTATGCATGCTTTGATTGGCATTGCTTTGTTTCTAGTTCAGTCACCAAAACATACTTTTGCCTGAAGTTTCTTAGAATAAGCATCATTTAAATCATCAATGGCTTTGGACATTTGCGAGTATTTGCATTTGCATGTTGCATGATATTTGATGACAATTAGATGAACAATGCACGGGTGTTTGTGATAAAAAATTGTGTGGTTAGCAATGTATCTATACATTTTGCTAGTGGTATAAAAGATATCTTTACTTGATATATATAATTAAATCTAGATCCTTATGATTTTAGCCATGTTATAATTCTATGAAGAAGATATGTTATTGATTGCATATTAATACATTATCTTATAAGTTATACATGTCAAATATGTTTGGGTATGATTGCAACCATATCCAAATATCTACATCTGCTTGTACACAAAATCATACCAAATGAAGTCAATGAAATCCCACAGAGTGGGGTTTGAGGAAGGTATGATATATGCAACCTTTCCTCCACCTGAAAGGTGTAGAGACACTGTTTTTTTGAAGACTCTCGACTTACCAAAAGCGACACTAACAAAGGCAAGAAAAAAAGGATTTGAAGCGTTGTTGAGAAGTTCGAGATAAACTTAGGAAAGGAAGACAAGCATGGACTCGAAGATCAAGCACGCAATAGAAACAACAATAAAAAAGTTAAAAAGAAGTACATGCATAAAAAGAAAAAAAGGGAAGTACAAAACAACTAAACAACCTAAGAAGTAAGTGAGCCAAAAGACTACCCAAAAGGGGTTGTGCTACCTATCCTAACTTAGCTGTCGGCTCTCTAACCTCCCCCAACCCACCTACTACCTCTCGTTCCACCTTCCACGACCATATTACCCATAGGTCCTTATACAAAATATGCTACCCTAGTTCTATGTCCTCAGAAACTTCTATCCAAGGTCATGTTTTTGGAAATCCCTAAATCCATGGTTTTAAAAAAGCGTGAGAGGCGAATGCCTCGAGGCATGCGTCAAGGTGAGGCGGCCCAAAATCGTATGTGAGGCGTCACTTCTCCAGGTTGGGGTGGGACGTACACCTTGGTTGATTGAGGCGGAACAAAAGCGGTGAGGCGGTCGCCTCTTTTGACTGCTCTGGTTTGTGCAAACCAAGTCTCCCGCCATCCCACTCTGTCTATTTCGTACTTATTGGAGTCACCTGCCATCCCACTTTCTATATTTTGTTACTTATTGGAGTCTTCCGTCGTCCCACTTTTTGTATTCTTCTTGTAACCTCTAAGAGTGTGTGTATGTATATATTTAAATTTATACATTTTGTGTCTACTGTTTTCTCTATAAGTCCGATGCATAATAGTTGTGTATATATACTATTTAGTGGGTATATACTATTTCAGTTTTATTTATTTTCCATGTATATATATATATATTAGGGCAAGTTATATTAAAAAGTAATGTACTTTAATCTGATTCCAATTTCAGGTAACGTACTTTCAAAACCTTCATTTTGGTACCTCAGCCGTAAAATATCAAACTCTTAAGTACCTGGGTAACCTAATGACTTGCAAATTTTGATTAGGATCAGGTTTTTATTGATGTGGCATTGTTTATTATTTTATAAATGCCAACTAAGAAAAAAAATCCACTGTCATCTTTAATTTTTTTGTGAAATTTTGTATTTTTTGATTAAGAAAAAACCACGTCATTTTTTTTGTGATATATGTATTTTCAATTAAGGAAAAATTTACTTCATTATTATATTTTTTGTTAAAATCTATAGAACTTGTATTTTTTTTAAATGATTGTAAATTTTTGTAACTTTTAAATGATTGTTATTTCCGTAACATTTTTAGGTCTATTATGTGTTGAAATTCTTATTAACTAAACAAGACCAAAATAATAATAAAAAAAGTTAATCATTGCTAAACAATGATAAGTTAATAAACAAAATATTGCCAATGGTTAAATATTTTTACAAAAATGGCATGCCACTTGTATCTTCCATAATAAAAAAGGGACAATAGCATAACACCTCTACCAATTATAAAACAAAATGTTCTGATACTTCGTGAATTCTGAGTCAAAGTTAAATGCTCTGATACATCGTTAATGCTCAATCAATGTTACACCCGGCTCCACTTAGTCCTCTTAGATGGAGTTTCTTCCCTTTCTCTCGCTTCAACTTCAAATAAGAAAAAGAATAACGTTAATTACCTAATGACTTTTTAATAACAATTCGGCCAAATTTAATAAAAAAACATATAGAATCACAAGGTTTACTTACCACAATCGGTGGAAATGGACCAACCCTTCCCTTTGAAGTCCTACCTCTTGAACCTCTCCCTGAACCACCGCCTCTTGAACCCTACTTGAACCACTGCCTCTAGGCCTACCACCTGGATTTCTTTGCTTAGATGATGCATCTTTTTCTGGTTTTTACAACCTCTTGAATTATGTCCAACCTCCCAACAATTTTTGCAAGTCATTTACTATTAAGGTTCATCATCTTTAATCGAGCTTCCCTAATTTTTTCATCTCCGTCTGATAGATTATCTAAACTAGCAACATCATCTTGATCGGCATTGGAAAACACATCATTGAACCAATCTTCGTATTCTTCATTCAGGTCATTGGACCTCCAAGGTCATCATCACTAGTAGAAGCCCCTTCTTCATGTTCCTTGCTGGTGAAATAAGAGTGAGTTACAAAATATGTGATCAAGACTAATACAAAGAAATTTATCAAGATCAAGCCTATTGTTCTCGTTTTCTAATCTTCCGGTAACATATAACTTCCTATTCTCATTATTCAAGAAAAAAAGAGTTAAATTTGAATGGCAAAAAAATAATTATATAACCAACATTTTATAACTTTATCATCCTTCTTATTCAAGAAAAGGATCAAATCATTAACTGTGGCCCATTATGTAGCATAAATGTTGGTTCAAGAAGGAAAACACAAAAAGATTCTTCATGCAACAAGTTTAAGAAAAGAATCAAATTATTATATTAGAGCATCACTCCGCAATTGAAGTGTTGCTCGTGGACAGTACCATGTAAATGAATAAAGAAAGAGATGTTCAAGGAAGTGGGGAACATTCCTTTATGGCTGCAAAATGAAGTTATATATTTATCAGCTTACATTAGTGTAATGCTCTGTTAGGTTTAAGAAATACGATATTTTGCATCTCAGTCTGTAATGCTCTGCACTTCACTCTTTCGTTGGTCTCTGTAATGGATTTCTAAAGCAAATATTTTGTATCTCAATCTCCTCAACCTCATAAACAAATTAATCTAGAAGAAAGATAAATTGATAAACACTATTGATCAAGAACATTTGCATTTTATCGAGAAACCATAAAACCATAAACCCCTAGAAACCACAAAAATGGAATAACCAGATGACTAATCTTGTACTCATTCGCAATCTGATGTAGAAGCTTGACATGAGAGGAGAGCGAGGCCAAACGAAGTTGTCTCGACGACAAAGGGAGGGGCGATGATATTGACGATAGGGAGGGTGACGTTTCAGTTTCAGTTTCAGGTCGTGGGATGTTTCGGGGAAGAAATGGAGAATGAAAACTTTTAGGAGAAAATATTTTAGTTTCCAGGTCATTAATTCCATGTCATCGTCAAAAATTTACACCATCATTTAAGTTAACCGATTACTTAATATGTAGGTTACTAGGTACTTAAAAGTTTGATATTTTACAGCGGAGGTACCAAAATGAAGGTTTTAAAGGTACGTTATCTGAAAAAGGAATCAGACTAAAGTAGGTTACTTTTAAATGCAATTTTCCCTATACATTAATTAGTGTGTATACTTATTATTTTCAATTATATTTGTTTTCCGCCTCGAGACTTACACCTTTGACCTCCTCAAGGCTTATGCCTTGCCTCCCCAAGGAAAAAACGCCTAAGCTCACGTTTCCATACTTTAAAACCTTGCCTAAATTCACTCTATCTAAGGAGCTGCCCAAATGCTTATCGAGTATGTGCCTACCGACAAGACTTAACGCTCTCACTTACCTTATGAGCTAACATTTCTTGACATCAAAGTGGATTGATAGTAAGCGTTTATAACCCGGTAAGCATTTACCGGATAAGAGTCATCACCCTCACTTACCGGTTTAGACTCTTGATCCTTGCCTTCTCTCTTGCTGGGTAAGATTTTCGGTCCTTGTCATGGTCATTTTGTAAGGTAATTGAACCAGTAACCGCTTACCAAGGTAAGTGTTTAGTAAGTGGCCCCTAAGTCTCAGTTGCTCATCTCACGTCCTTCCAGGTCTGTCCCTTCTTACCCGTCGACATTACGCTCTTAACCCTCTCACCACGAATTCTCTCTCTCACGAACATGGTCAAACCACCACAACCTTCCCTCCCAATTTATCCATGATAGGCGCTACTCTCAACTTTGCTCAAAAAAACTCATTCAACATCATGTCCAATATAGATTTGCGACAGGTCCATTAAGCATCCTCATTTATGCTATATTTGACTTCCTTTCATTCGCCTCCTTTATTGTCAACATTTTGGCCCATTAAATACGAGTGGTCTGATGGTTACATGTAAAGCTCGCCCTTCAATTTTATAAGGACCTTTTTCTCATACAACACTCCTGTGACAGCCCTGTGTTTTGCCCATCTTGTCTTCATTCAGTGTGTATTGTCCTCGACTTTCTCCTCCTTTTTGAATCATAGGTGCAAAGGTACTTGAATTGTGATGTTGGGGTTCCCTTTACTCCCCAATGTTGACTTCCACTCCCTCGTCAGTTATAACACCTCATACTTCACATTTGCATATAATATGTACTTCATATAAAAGAAATACAAATTACACCTCATAGGTCCCACTAGTACAAGAAACTTATGATACAAAATTTACATCTCAAAAATTTCAAAGCAATGTTCTTGTACAATCACATCATCAATGAACAAGTTGATCTTCAAAAACAGCAGACAAGCATATAAGGAAAATAATCATATTTTCCCCTTCCCTTACTATCCCGAGACCATGCTAATCCTGCAATGCATATTTTAAAACACAAAATGAGGGTTAGACCAGAAGGTCTAGTGAGATAACGCTTTCTTTGCAATTACATGGTGAAGATCACCAAAACCGGTTAAAATTATATTTGTAATTAAACAAATTTATAAACACCTTGTTATAAATCCTAACTCAAATAACACGTTCCAAAAAGGATTTATAAATCTTACTTGCCATACATGATGCAAGATTCTCAACCCCTCTGTCCACAAGGACCAGAGCCCCCTCTGGTTTGACAACCAGAGTAGTCATATTTTGAAATAAGACAACAATAAGTTGATCAAAATCAACTTCCAATATAATACCAAGCCCAATCAAAAGCTCTCTGGATGACGTGAGCCACTGGTCCTACTAACCATAACCTCTGGTCCTGAACTTCCAACTCAACCAAAAGCCCAAGACAAATTAGAGCTTCTCTAGACCACTTTTAACCAAATTAAATACTCTTAAGATCGCCAATTTGAAAGCATTGACCTAATTAGAAACAAGTCACATTGCCTCAGCCAAAAAGAGGCCCTCTGGACGACCAGAACCAGAGATGATATACTTAAAAACAAACTTTATAAAGAACTTGATATATGCCTAGAGGCCCTCTAGTTAAAGGTAAAGATCAACCAGAGGGTTCACTTGCCAAAGAACTTAGAGGAAAACCACTTGGTCAAATCAACCCGAAGCCCTCTGGACAACCAGAGCCCCTCAGAGCCCCTCTGGTTGAACTAAGTTCTGACTTCTAAGTGTGTAATATGAAAATGAAGTTTTGGAAACAGTTTAAAACACAAAGCTCGAACATATAATTCAAATTCCAAATACAAGCCTTATGCTTCGAAGGCTGCTCTCCACTTAGCATTTGTCTCTTTCTTCGATTCTACTACTAGTACAATGTCTCTGCAAATAACATATACCATGAGACACCCCTTGAATCCCTTGTGAAATCTATCCAAAATTACATCAAATAAAAATGGGCTTAATGTCAAACCCTAATGTAGCCCAGAAAGTACTCCGTCTAACCCACTGGGGTCCTAACACAGGTCATTATTTGCTTGTACATCTCCTGAATTGCCTTGATATACCTCCATGGTACTTGTCTCTCCTTCAGGATCCTCCAGATCATGTCCGATGTACGCTATCACAAGCCTTCTCCAAGTCTATGATCACCATGTGGAAATTCTTACCACGTGTCCTACATTTCTACATGAGGCTTCTGAGGAGGTGGATTGCCTTGATGTTTGACCTCCTTGGCATGAATCCGAATTGGTTCATCACCCCTTATTTTGTGCCGCACACCACTCTCCCATGATATTACAGTATGGCTAAGAAGCTTTATACCATGATAATTACAGCAAGTTTGTGTATTGCCTTTGTTCTTATATAGCGGCACCGCCACACTAAGGGGCCTTTTACCAAACACTTATCTGGGTAAGTGCTTACCGACAAAATTCAACACTATCACTTACTTACCTAGTAAGATTTTAGGCCATCAAAACGGTATCATATGCAACAATTTACCCAGTAAGCACTAACCGTGGTAAGAGTCGTCGCCTTCACTTACCGAGTAAGACTTTCGATTCTTATCTTCGCTCTTACTAGATAAGATTCTTGGTCCTTGCTATATTCATCTGGTAAGGTAATGTGACTTGGTAAACGCTTACCCGGGTAAACATTTGGTAAACGGCCCCTAAGCCTCCACTCTTTCGGCATCTTGCTAGTCTTGAGAAAGACGATAAAGAGCTCTACCAGCCAACGTGCACCTGCCTCCCCTTGGCACATCCACGCTTCGATGGGGATGTGGTTCGGGCCTACGGTCTTGGACTTCCCCCTTTTCTTAGTGCTACTTTCACCTCCCCGTTGTTGATTCTTTGACAAAAACAGTTGTTGTGCGGCGGTCGTTGCTCCTTATGCCTTCCACTTTCACCTCCCTCTCCCTTTTGACTCGTTAAAAAGCAAATGAAAAGACCTACCTATCTCTCTTTAATCTCCTCGTCCTTTACTAGAACCTGTGTACTCCCGTTCTTAATATACCTTACGCTTCATATGTCTTGATCCCTTTGCCAACTTGTATATTTCATCCTTCCCTTCTCCGGTATCCAACCTCTTACATCTCTTCATAAGCCTTATCCTTTGCCACAATCGCGTGTTTTCTTTTTGCTTTCTTGTACCATTCTTTCGCCCTACCCCGCTTCTCTTCTGTCTAGCACAACATCAGGTTCTTAAAACGCGATGGTTTTCCCTTGAACGCCTTCATTCCACCACCATGATTCCTTTGGTCCCTAATCCTTTCTGTTGACGCTCCGAGCTTATCTTTGGCCCATGCTCTAATGGTTTGGACCACTCTATTTCTCATCTGCTCCACGTGCTCCCTCTGTCCGGTCCATGACCTTCTCCTTGAATCCCTCTGTTGCTCTCTCCTTCAGGTTTTTGCCCAAGATCCTTGGTCTTGCCTCCTTCATTCTCCCTGCTGCTCTTTGCCTCATGGATAAGCCCATTATCACCAAGGAATATCATGCATTGCAGTCCTTTCAAGCTCTATGGTCCCGGCTCCACATATGGGAGGTAAGTCAATCTGGGTGCTAAAAGTTCCCCTCTCCGAAAGGTGATCCAGTGATCCTTCCTTTTGTTAAAGCATGGGTTTGAAACTACTAGATCATGTGCTAAGGCGAAATCCAGGAGCATACCGACTCACTCATTCCTTCCTTTTGTTAAAGCACGAGTTTGAAAATCCTGGGTCATCCCTCGTTTCTCGCGTTGAAGTTAAAACCCCCCATGGGCTCCTTGATATCCATCTGCCCCTTTCCCAATATGGCCGTTGAAGTTGCCCCCTATAAATGTGTTGATCCCTCGGTAAACCTCCTATTTAAACTTCCATGCACACTCTTCTTTTCTTGCTCTCCCAATCTTGGTTGCAGTGCAAAACCACATACAATGTTAACCACCTCCTCCTCTATCACCACTCTGAGTGCCAAATCCACTATGCTATCCTTGATCTCCATGGCCAACATGACTCCCACTCCATTTCTCCTGCTCGAGCTTAAATACCACAATTTATACCCATTACCCTCTCCCCCATCCACTGTCAACTTTTCTCCTTTGCACGTCTGCTTATAGCAGGCATGAATATGGATCACTTACATCTTGCACGGATTTGGAAGGATATGCAGATTTTCATATTTCTGTTTACATACATGCCTTCCATGTCTCTTTTGGACCGTTAATGTGAAGAAAGTGAAAGTTACTATTCTTTGAGCTTTTGAATATGCAGCCTTCTGTCTTTATTTTACAGAATGACTAGTGTGCTTAGTTTCGGCATATTGCATTTTAGTAGTATTACTCTAGTTAAAACTTGATTTCTTTGTTGAATATCTTTATTTATCTTTCATGACTTACCTATGTTGAAATGGGTTTTGGTTATACAGTATTTAAAAAAACCAATGAAAATCAAGCAGTGAACTTGACTATCATCTGCTTGTTATTTCAACTTCATGTGTGTGTATATGTATTATGCTTAACGGCCAAAATTAACAAAAGACATACAGAAAAACACATGATACTAGTGTTGATTATGGTTTTGCTATGAAACAAAACAAATGGCATCTAAATTTTTTCCTTGGATCCTATTTTCTGGCTTTTTCTTGCACACATATTTAATATATGTTTACACATGCAGGGACGCAGAAGCTGAAAACGAGTCTGAGATCAGCCATGGCAACACTAAAGAGGTCAGAAAAGTCATTTAGAAGACAGGGTTCATCAGGGTCGGTATGGGATGGCAAAAAGTTAACCGAAGGGGTGAACCAATTGATGCGGAAAGAAGGTAATTGTGAAGATCACAGGCAACTTCGGCCATGCTATAGTATTAGTGGTGGAGTGACAGAAGGCTCGTTATCAAACGTTGAGCCCAGGGTTTACGCCCGAAGCCTCTCCACACCTTCTCCGATCGTGGGTGATTCGGGGAAGTTACTGAACGATGGTAAATGAGTTTGAAAATTTGTGAAATTTAAGTTGATATATGTTTAATCTTTGGCCTTGGGTGGTCATGTATTATTTTTCATTGTTAATGGAAGTCATGCGTCTTATATTGCATGATGATGGTGGTGGTGGGTGGTTAAACGATTGTATTGAAAGTGGTCCATGATGGTGGGGGAGGACAATTTTGTTGAGGTACAAAAACATTATATATATATATATATATATATATATGTGTGTGTGTGTGTGTGTGTCGGGTGAATCTATGTAGATGGCAAAATGGGAAATGGTATATTGATGGCGTTTTTGTGTTATTCGTATACTTTTGTAACAGAGGTAACGTTTGTGCTTTTGGATGAGATATATTGGATTTTTTTTTTGGTTTGCTTTGCATAGGTAGGTAGATCCGCTGCCAAACCAAAAGCACTACAAACCAAAACAACAAAAGTGTCTAAAATGACAAAGTAATAAAGAAAATCCAATTAAATATAATCATTCTTCTAACATCGTCCAAACTTAACTTTTTAATCAGTTCATCATAATTAACCTTCTCCAATAAGCTGTCAAATTGAAAGATTAACATACAAAAACTTATCAGCTGTTGTTTACCTAAAGTTCTCAAGAAACCTAACTCGATTCTAAGGTTGCCGACTATCAATTTTTCTGCGTGTTTTCAAATAGCTATAGGGTTATGAAAAATGACGATCAATCTCATGATGAATAAAGTTAAAATAAATTATAAGTGAGACTGCTTGTCGAACAAGAAAGGAAGAAACATAAAGCAAGAAAAAAAGATCATCATTAAATAGGCTTGTGCTTGTACTTTAATCATAGAATTAGCTATCAAGAAAAAAATTATCAGGAGTCAATTAGGAATGCCAGTTTGCAGCCGTAATCAGGAATTGGAAAATCATCAGCCGTAATCGTAAATTTTCTATTAAGAATATCACATTGGTACATCCTCGGGCACCGCCTGAAGCTGTGGAGATAAACCGTACGGACTTTAATAACCAAAACCTGATGTATATAAAACTTGATACGTTTTTAATTTACGTTTCTTCAATATTATCCTTTCCAAACATTATACACGTAATTAGACTTTTCTTAGACTATAAACACATAAAATGTGTTTCTTTAAACTATATATATATTTCCAAAATCAAACTGAGAGGTAACGTTAAAAATGTAACTTTAGTGAAATATACGTGGTACATATTTTTTATTTTTTTTATTTTTATATTATTTTATTCTGCCACTACAAAAAATATTGGGTGGGGTAAGATTGGTTTTGATAATTCTTACCCTTTTTAAGTAGCTTATAGTTTTGGTCCCTATGCTTCGTTAAAAATTACTGCTACACCCTGATCTTATGGTTATAGTTCCTACAGTTTACTTTGTTAAATATAATCTATTAACACTAAAACTGAAGGGGTAGGTTGGTCTTTTTATCTTTTTATTTGTTTTTTTCCATTAAAATATAAAAAATAGGTACACACACAAAAACACGTGTTAACATATCCCCTATCCCACCTACCTCCATCTCTAGTCATCACCTCGGCCTCCTTGACCACAACCATCACTCCGACACCCAATATACAAGTTGCAGGTGTCTTCGTCCTCCCGTGTTAACATGTCTTTCATTCTATGCTCATCCTTACAGCTACGACTTATGTAATCCTCCTTCCCTTCCTACTAGAGACCCATATCCAAAAGCCGAATCATAGTAGAAGCTTAAATGTTGCTAGGTTTTCATCCTCTCACATTTAATGGTAGATCTAGGAGCTTAGGTCACTAGGATCGTATTTTAAAGTGTTGAATTTTTTTTCAGAACTAAAATAGTTTCGGGTTATTTGGTTCTTATGTTAAACAATTCACTTTAAACTATTCTTTTTACTATTTCTGGTAATTGTAGCAAATTATACCATGATTTTATATATTTTACTTTTAGATAATTGGTTTGAGGTTTTGAATATATAGAATAATTAACATACGATAAAGTGGTTTATACTAAGATTAATATATAAGATATTGAAATGAATTTAAGAAAATGATAGAGAAAAATTAAATATTGGAATGGATAACAATGAGATGGATTTAACAACCAATATACAAGATATGAAATGAATTTATTTCTTTTGGTTTTGAGGAAAAATTCAATGTATAAGATCTGATACGATATTGAATGGGTTATTTAAGTATAGAACTAAATCATATGTGGAGGCTAAATATCTTTTAAAGTTAAATCCATTTTTTTTAAGTTTTGAGTGGTTTCAATAGACGCCATTACTTTATGTGACCATACATATATATAGAGGGAGGTTATTCTACAACCTTTGTCATCCCTATACCTTATACAATCCTCATCTCATCCATTCAATTTTTAATCAATGGTCCAGATGCATTTCATGGCAAAATTGTAATAAACATGAAAAATGGAAGCACGCGCCTGATAGATTGAGGGAAAATAAGGGTAAAATTGGAATGGTGAATTGCATCTATTCTAAGAAATGATGCTATGAGATTAGGAATGCGATAATCACTCTGCAGTATATTATATTAGCGAGATTCATTGAAGATTCACGATATACGATTCTGAAGAACAAGAGATGGCAGACAATGTTCAACCGGGGATTGCAATTGTAGCAAATCGAGGTAATTGTATGGCTGATTCCATTTAGTATACTTATTTTATACAATCTTACTGTGCGATATGTCTATGAATCAGTAAGGAAAAGGAGCGAGAGAATCATGATTAGGATTTCCTTCTCTAAGTTCTAGAACACGGCTGCAAATCATGTTGTTTTAGACGAAGATGATTTTGACGATTTTGAGATGAACCAAGCTACATTTCAACCTGCTGAACCAGTTCTTCCATTCCACCAGCAGATGACTCAACACATTTCGATGGTTAGTAAATAAGAAATTTTGAAAATCTTGATGCTAACCAGACAAGTTTTGGAATCAAAACGCCAATTATTAACTCAATTGAGTGATGGGGATTTTTGAAAATACATACTAGACAACTTTTGGTTATAGATGACATGAAAAAACAGTCAAAAATGTAAATTAGGATCAAAATTTATACAGACATCAGGTGGTTTACTGCATAATGGTTTCATCAGGTGGTTTACTGCATAATGGTTTCATCAGCTGGTTTACTACATAAGGCGTGGTCATGGGTATCATGTTGAGTGCCTAGAAGCATGTCACACCCCGTTAAAACGGAAACACGAGATGTAACAGGTAAGCGAGTCACAACATCAGATATTACATAACACCATTCAAGTTTTACATAAATTCGAATTTAACATCCATAACCAAGTTGGAATAGAATAATTCTTTACTAAAACTTCAAAATGAACTTAATCGGTGTCGTCACATAAATGCTCCAAATCTTCATTTCTTACTTAAATCCTGAAAAACATGAAAACATAAAACAAGGTCAACTACAAAGAGTTGGTGAGTTCATGGGTTTTCATATGCACAAAACATTACAATGCATAAATCATTTCTTGCAAACCTATACATAAACTTTCCCCCGATAAATGTAAATATATAACGATGTTTAAAACTTGAGACGCTACTGAGCCTTTCCTGACCAATGTGCCCCATTATTTTACGAACGACCATAAGTAGCCCGTAC
>NW_020200651.1:62782-72094 GCF_001531365.2 Cynara cardunculus var. scolymus | reverse complement strand
GGTAATGTGCACACCTTTCTGGGTGGGACTGTCAACACAATAGCGGCTATCCACAATTACCACGGCCCGGGGACATGCCCGAGTTAACAAGTAGCGTTTACGGATGGGGACTTTATTTGGAAATATACTCTCAAGTACATCAATTTAACATTTATATCATAGTGCAAAACCGCCAATATTTCATGACATAAACAAATCTTGACTAAACAGTTCTTTAGTCCAACAGTTTTAAACAAATCTTGACTAAACAGTTCTTTAGTCCAACATTTTCATAAATAAATAGTATAGTTTGCATACTTCATGCTTTTCCCCCAGTTTAAATAAACAAAAAAAAAAGCATTAAAAGTGAGGCCGTGAATACTCACAAGTTTGCCGATGAATATCCAAGGAGATGATGTTTGAAGCGCTAAACGTCCGCCCTAACCTTCCTAAACAGTCCGAAATCCAATAATTAGATCACCTAACGAGTCTCGATAAAGATAAAGTCAAATTACATCTTATGTAATGCCAACGAGTTTTTATGATTTAAAGTTGATACCTATATTATTTGCTCTACAAATAGTCCAAAAATTATATATTTTAAAAATCAAAGTTCTTTGCACAAAAAGCTGTCATTTGGACATAATATAAATTCTGTTTCTGGAATTTTTAGTCTCACAAGACATTGTAAAAAGGAACCTTCCAAGAGTCATTTTGTGTCCAAATTTTTATATGAACCATAATAATGAGTTAGACAGATTTTTCCCAAATATCAAGAATTTTGGATGGGTTTAAGGTACTCATTAATACCCTACAACCTTGAGTGACACAGTCCCCAAGACAGATTGCACACTCTTCAAGTGACGGTCATTTGGGGGGGGTCTAAACTCATCATTTTTCAATGATTTTAACTTTATTTTAAAGCTAACACATAAGGCTAACTCCATAAAAAGAATCACCCATTTTTAATGAGTTTTAAAGAAGATATGACCGATTTAAGATGCATGCAAGATTCTGTCAGCAATGCTCTTTTTGCATCATAATCTTGTATCAAGAACTTGAAGGCTCAAAACGTAATATTTTTGAGTGAGACCAGTTGCATTAGAAAGATAACTCATCAAAGTACGTTTTAGAAGAAAAATCAGAACATTTGGACTTTTATTATGAAAGATATAGTCGACACAAGTGCTGATAGAATCTGTCAATTTTTAAAATACAACTCTTCATGATTAAATTCCACATACAATGTGGTTTTCTCCTACTTTCTTAGAGTTCGAAGATCGTGGATCATAGATTATCACTCTTTTGAAGACATTTTCTTGTCTTTGATGTATAATCTCCCCTTTTGAATTCTCCAGAAATTTTAACTACAAGAATGAGAAGTAGGTGTAGAAAAATGTGAATCTTTGTTATTTTATAAAGGTAAGATAGCTAGTATAATACCCTTTTCTTGAAATCTTGGATATTTTCAAGATTGACAGATTTCTAAAGATGCTTGAAGATGAACTCGGCTGGAGGGTTTGATTTAGAGAGAGAGAAAGAGATTAGGGAGAGGAAAGGTTTATGCAAAAATGAGATTGGAAATGAGAGTTTTCAAAGAATGTGGGGTATTTATATGTGGGTTTTAAAGAAAGGGAAATGGGCTGGCCTCTTAAGGCCCAAGTCCAATAAAAAAATTATTTTTCTTTTAAACAAAAATAAAGCCCATTTAAATTATAACAAAAGACAATTTGCCAAATATTGATAAAAATATCATTATTAAATCAAAGTTCCATATTTTTGGGAAAAATTATTTGGACATTCAAATGAGACTTATATTTTAATTTGGACTTATAATATCAACTTTATTATATTTGGAGCATTTTTAATTTATTTGGCATTACATAAATTAACTTTATCCGCTACCCGTCGAAACAAGGTTTTTTTTAACTATATTTGGGAACTAAGCCAGATGACTTATAATCAACATGACTAGATCCTATTAAAATATAATTCTAAATATATAAACCCCTTTAAAGGTGCTAACCTGACGCTCCAAAAATGACGGATGTCACAAAGCATGGTTAAAAGAGCATCCAAACTGCCCACTCTCTAGAACCCCTGTCTCTGGTTCCCATGATCAAGACAACACCACCCACAACCATAATCTTTACTTGAAGAAAATTTATGACATGGTGAGTCGTTATGGCACCAGTGCCTTGGAAACCATGGTTGATTGACTCACCAGTCACATGAGGCATCCTCTGGTTTCATCAGTACATAATGAATCTGGCTTCATTGTCGAAAACCTACTGCATTGTTATTAACTAATGGCTATGTGTAACCCTTATGTACTAGTACTGATGAATATTTCTACCAATATCCAATGAAAACCTACTGCATAATGTTTTAGACGAAGATGATTTTGACGATTTTGAGATGAACCAAGCTACATTTCNATGAATATTTCTACCAATATCCAATGAAAACCTACTGCATAATGTTTTAGACGAAGATGATTTTGACGATTTTGAGATGAACCAAGCTACATTTCAACATGCTGAACCAGTTCTTCCATTTCCACCAGTAGATGACTCAATGCATTTCGATGGTTAGTAAATAAGAAATTTTAAAAAATCTTGATGCTAACCAGAAAAGTTTTGGAATCAAAACGCCAATTATTAACTCAATTGAGTAATGGGGATTTTTGAAAATACATGCTAGACAACTTTTGGTTATAGATGACATGAAACAACAGTCAAAAATGTAAATTAGGATAAAAATTTATACAGACATTAGGTGGTTTACTGCATAATGGTTTCATCAGGTAGTTTACTGCATAAGGTGTGGTCATGGGTATCATGTTGAGTGCCTAGAAGCATGGTTAAAAGAGCATCCAAACTGCCCACTCTGTAGAACCCCTGTCTCTGGTTCCCATGATCAAGACAACACCACCCACAACCATAATCTTTACTTGAAGAAATTTTATGACATGGTGAGTCGTTATGGCACCAGTGCCTTGGAAACCATGGTTGATTGGCTCACCAGTCACATGAGGCATCCTCTGGCTTCATCAGTACATAATGAATCTGGCTTCATTGTTGAAAACCTACTGCATTGTTATTAACTAATGGCTATGTGTAACCTTTATGTACTAGTAVTAATGAATATTTCTACCAATATCCAATGAAAACCTACTGCATAATGTTTTAGACGAAGATGATTTTGACGATTTTGAGATGAACCAAGCTACATTTCAACCTGCTGAACCAGTTCTTCTATTTCCACCAGCAGATGACTCAACGCATTTCGATGGTTAGTAAATAAGAAATTTTGAAAATCTTGATGTTAACCAGACAAGTYTTGGAATCAAAACGCAAATTATTAACTCAATTGAGTGATGAGGATTTTTGAAAATACATGCTAGACAACTATTGGTTATAGATGACATGAAACAACTGTCAAAAATGTAAATTAGGATCAAAATTTATACAGACATCAGGTGGTTTACTGCATAATGGTTTCATCAGGTGGTTTACTGCATAAGGTGTGGTCATGGGTATCATGTTGAGTGCCTAGAAGCATGGTNGGGAAAAATTATTTGGACATTCAAATGAGACTTATATTTTAATTTGGACTTATAATATCAACTTTATTATATTTGGAGCATTTTTAATTTATTTGACATTACATAAATTAACTTTATCAGCTACCCGTCGAAACAAGGTTCTTTGAACTATATTTGGGAACTAAGTCAGATGACTTCTAATCAACATGACTAGATCCTAATAAAATATAATTCTAAATATATAAACCCCTTTAAAGGTGCTAACCTGACGCTCCAAAAATGATGGATGTCACAGTCTCCCCATGCCAGAAAAATTTCGTCCCGAAATTTTGTTTGTCAGATCTTAACTTTGGACTCGCTTGGGAACAAGTGGGGATACTTGCTTTTCATAACATCCTCCCTTTCCCACGTATATTCTAGTCCATGCCTCGAAGTCTAATGAACTTTTACAATTGGGATTTTACTATGTTTCAACTGCTTGACTTCTCTATCCATGATTTCTATTGGTTTTTCAATGAAGCACAAATGATCATTAATTCGTACATCTCCCAACAGTATGACCAGTGTTTCATTGGTTAAGCACTTTTTGAGATTTGACACATGAAATGTATCATGAATAGCGCTCAGTTCTTGTGGCAGTTTTAACTTATATGCCACTAGTCCAATTCTCTCAAATACTTCAAATGGACCTATGTACCGGGGACCCAATTTACCCCTTTGCCCAAAACGCATTAATCCCTTCCAGGGTGAGACTTTTAAGAGTATTTTATCTCCTTTTTGAAACTCTAATGGTTTCCTTCGGTTGTCAACATAACTTTTCTGGCGATCTCTTGCAGCCTTGAGTCGATCCTTGATAATTACTATCTTGTCAGTAGTCTCCTGGATGACATCAGGTCTAGTTAATTGCCGATCGCCAATCTCTAGCCAACTAAGTGGAGATCTGCACTTGCATCCATATAATGCTTCATAAGGCGCACACTGAATACTGGCATGGTAGATGTTGTATGTAAATTCGACTAACGGAAGGTGCATATCCCAGCTTCCACCAAAATCTATGGCGCATGCGCGTAACATGTCTTCTAGTGTATGGATTGTTCTTTCCGTTTGTCTATCCGTTTGCGGGTGGTATGAAGTACTTAGATCTAGACGCATACCCAACCCTCCTTGAAGTGATTGCCAAAATCTTGACGTAAATCGACTGTCCCTATCCGAGATAATGGAGATAGGTACTCCATGCCGAGTAATGATTTCATTTATGTAAATCTGAGCCAGCTTCTCCATCTTATAATCTTCTCGAATTGGTAGAAAATGAGCAGATTTCGTCAGTCGATCTATAATCACCCAGATTGTATCATGTCTTTTCCCCGTTCTGGGCAACTTTGTGATGAAATCCATGGATATTTATTCCCACTTCCATTGGGAAATCTCGGGTTGTTGAAGTATACTAGACGGTTTTTGGTGTTCAGCCTTGACCATTGCACAAGTTAAACACTTGCTTACATATAGTGCAATGTCTTTCTTCATTCCAGGCCACCAATAGTGTTCCTTAAGATCCTTATACATCTTATCCGCTCCCGGGTGGACTGCGTATTTTGATCGATGGGCTTCATCCAAAATTATGGATTTAAGATTTTCAATCTTAGGTATCCAAACCTTGTCTCCCAAGTAATACACTCCATCTGATTTTAGCTAAAACTTAGTCTCTATGTGGTGTAGGGTCTCATTCTTCAAATTCTCCTTCTTTAATGCTTCCTTTTGATCCTCGAGAATTTGTGCCTTCAGACTGGTGTTTACTATTGCTCCCAAAGCCCTCACCCTTGTTGGTTTCACTCTTTCCTTCCTACTCAAAGCATCGACTACCACATTTGCTTTGCCGGGATGGTACTTGATTTCACAATCGTAATCACGAAGCAGTTCAACCCATCTTCTTTGCCTCATATTTAACATTTTCTAATTGAAAATGTGTTGAAGGCTTTTGTGATTAGTGAACACAATGCACTTGGTACCATAAAGGTAGTGTCTCCAAATCTTAAGTGCAAATACTACGGCTCCCAATTCTAGATCATGCGTAGTATAGTTCTTCTCATGCACTTTGAGTTGCCTTGAGGCATATGCAATGACCTTATCTTTTTGTATTAGTACGCATCCTAAGCCTTGATGTGATGCGTCACAATATACCACAAAGTTTTCCGAACCTTCTGGTAAAGATAAAATAGGTGCATTACATAGTTTATTCTTAAGAGTCTTGAATGCCTCTTCTTGTTTTTATCCCCAAACAAACTTCTTGTCTTTCTGAGTTAAAGCTGTGAGAGGTTGCACAATTTTTGAAAAATTCGCAATGAATCGCCGATAGTAGCCTGCCAAACCAAGAAATTGATGAATTTCCATCGGGGTTCTTGGGGCTTTCCATTTCTTAATGGCCTCAATCTTTGCAGGATCTACCTGAATCCCTTTTTCATTAACCACGTGACCAAGAAATTATACTTCTCGAATCCAGAATTTGCATTTGGAGAATTTTGCGTACAATTTCTGGTCCCTAAGTAGTTCTAATACCATCCTCAACTGTTGCTCATGATCCTTCTTACTACGTGAATAAATTAGTATGTCGTCTATGAAAACGATTACAAATTTATCCAGGTATGGYCTGCAAACCCTATTCATCAGATCCATAAAGACTGCCGGTGCATTGGTTAGCCCGAATGGCATAACCAAAAATTCATAATGACCGTACCGGGTCCTGAATGCTGTTTTGGGGGTGTCCTCTTCTTGAATTCTCACTTGATGATATCCAGATCGTAGATCGATCTTTGAAAAGTATACAACACCTTGAAGTTGATCGAACAAATCATCGATTCTAGGAAGAGGATATATGTTCTTGATGGTCAACTTATTAAGTTCCCTATAATCAATGCACATTCGCWTTGACCCATCTTTCTTCTTGACGAATAGAACTGGTGCACCCCATGGTGAGAAACTTGGTCTTATAAATACTTTATCCAATAACTCTTGAAATTGACCTGACAATTCTTGCATTTCTGATGGGGCCAATCGATATGGTGCTTTTGCCACTAGGGCAGCTCCAGGGATTAAGTCGATACCGAATTCGACTTGCCTTGGTGGGGGTAGTCCTGGTAAATCCTCGGGAAATACATCAGGAAACTCTCGGACTATAGGGAAATCATCAATACATTTCTCTTTGACCTTCTTATCAATAACATGGGCCAAAAATGCAACATAATTCTTCTTCAAGTACTTTTGCATCTTCATGCATGACACTATCTTAATTTTTCGATCTGACTCGTCTCCTCGAATTATAATTGAGTCACTTCCTTCTTGAGGAATTCGGATAACCTTTTCCGAACAAACTATTTCAGCTCTATTTTTGGATAGCCAATCCATGCCTATAACTACATCAAAACTTTCTAACTCAATCGAAATAAGGTCTATGCTAAAATCCTTGTTGGCTAAACTTAGTGTGCAGTCCATGATTATGTCTCTAGCCTTAATTTCTTGGCCTTTGGCAAATTCTATTATATAAACTTCCTTCGACCTTTGGGGCTTTAAGTTAATCTTCGGCTTAAAATCTAATGATACAAAACTTCTATATGTCCCTGAATCAAATAATACCGATGCATATTCATTATTCAAGAGAAATGTACCTGTAACCACATTGGGATCATGCCTAGCTTCCTTTGCTCCGATCTCAAATGCTCGGCCCCGTGCTTGACTTTATGGGTTTCCTTGATTGGCTGATCGGGGCATTTGTTCCTTGTTTTCTCTTTGGGTAAACATTTCTCATATGGTCTGGACTCCCACAATCAAAACACAATCGCTTTCGGCAATCCTTTGCGGAATGACCCCCTCTGTGACATCTTTGACAAATGATGCAGTTCCCCCAGTACGGATATTTGCATTTATTGCACTTAGACTTGCTTCCTTGGTTTACCACCTGGGTCTGTACCCCAAAATTTCCTACTACATTCCTGTTCCTGTCAAACCTTCCCCCAGATCTTTGGTTCCCATGCTCCTCCATCTTTCTCTTTCCTTTGGCGAATTCTTCGAACCGAACAACATTATTTGTGAGCTTGGTGGCAATGTCTATTGCTTCCTGAAGGGTCTTTGGGTTTGCCGATGTGATATTTCCTCGAATCTCTGGAGACAATCCCCAAAGATATCTTTTGATTCGAGCTTCCTCAAGTGTCACCAGATGTGGCACTAAATTTGCTAGCTCATGGAANAGACATCAGGTGGTTTACTGCATAATGGTTTCATCAGGTGGTTTACTGCATAAGGTGTGGTCATGGGTATCATGTTGAGTGCCTAGAAGCATGGTTAAAAGAGCATCCAATCTGCCCACTCTGTAGAACCCCTGTCTATGGTTCCCATGATCAAGACAACACCACCCACAACCATAATGTTTACTTGAAGAAATTTTATGACATGGTGAGTCGTTATTGCACCAGTGCCTTGGAAACCATGTTTGATTGGCTCACCAGTCACATGAGGCATCCTCTGGCTTCATTAATACATAATGAATCTGGCTTCATTGTTGAAAACCTATTGCATTGTTATTAACTAACGGCTATGTGTAAGTGCAGGCCCGTTCTTGACAATTTTTAGGCCCTGGACGAGATGTAAAAAGGGGCCCTCGATAAGTACGATATTTTTTCAGTATATTGTTTTTATAATAAAAAATAAATTGAATTCATATAAAACCGTTTTTCCGAGTATTTCTGGATGCAAAATCGATCAATACTCGTTTCTAAACTAATATTATCTACTAGAACATTTTTTTGTAGTATCGTTGATTTGTTTCGTCATCAAAAACATCCTATGATATACTTTTGGTACATAAAATGACATCATTTGGGGTCACAAAGTCGATTTTTCTGATTTTCGAGTGACACTATGTAAATCAATATAAATAGATTGGACTTTTCCATGTCATCTCATGTTAATGTTTTTAACACCATTTTAAACTTTTATATTATGTTTTCGAATTTGGGAAGATTAATACCATTTAAAACTTATATCATGTTTTCGAATTTGGGAAGATTAATACTATTTTAAACTTTTATATTATGTTTTCGAATTTGGGAATGAAAGAAAGAATGAGAAAGAAAAAGAAAAAGAAAAGAAAGGAAGAAAAATAAAGTTTTTTGTTTCTGTTTTTAATAGAGAAAAAAAGGAAAAATAATGAAATAAAAATAAATTTTTGATGTAATTATTTTCCTTTCCCTAAAAAAATCTCGAGAACAAAATATTTTTTCTTCTCCCATTACTTTCCTCTATTTCCTACGTGAAAGAAGACTCAAGAACATAGGGTTAAGGTTAAAACAAACTTTTTTGTAATCATCGATTATATAAATTAAAAAACTCATGTTGGTGATAGTTTGAAATCTTATTCTTCTTTTAGAGATAAAATAGTACATAAGATTTATACACTCAATATTAGATAATAAAGAATAACTATGAAAAAACAATTAGAGTTTTATTATTCTAAATATAGATATAAGTTGTACCGTCTTATATGGTTGATAATTTTTTTCATAAGATGGGGGTTTTGTTAGCTAATAACAAGAAAATCTATCATATTCTAATATAAAAATAGAATTAATACAAGAATGGAACAATCAAAAGAGTCGATAGGAGATAAATTAAGAAGAATATATTAAAGTTTTCGAAGCAAGTAGTTTTAGACGTCAGTTTAGATAAAAAAAACTTAGAAAAACATTAAATAATATTATATAATGAACGACAGATTAACCTCTTTAGGTATTTTTTTT
>NW_020200651.1:36195-62442 GCF_001531365.2 Cynara cardunculus var. scolymus | reverse complement strand
ACACCCTCCACAATAAAAATAATTAATCAACCTCTCATAATTACAAAAAAATGAACAAAATGAAAAATTATGATTGGTTGAATGCGGTTTGCACGGTTTGTACAAATTGAGTGGTTTGCATTTGATCGCTCCCCTATATATATATATATATATATATATATATATATATATATAGGGAAAAGTCCAAAAAAACCCAATAGACTTTACTGCTTGAAACAATTAAGTCCTTGGATAATTTTTTGGAACAAATAAACCCTTGGACTTTACAAAACCTGTTAAATAAGTCCTTGGACTTTACAAAACCTGTAAAATAAGTCCTTAGACTTTCTAAAATATGTTAAATACATTTTGTTAGTGAAAAAGGTACGAAAAAACAATGGATTTTCATATTCTGAACGATCAAGTTCATAAATATTTTTTGAACGAAAAAAGTACTTACATTAAAAAAAACAAATATACCATTCTCATTACTATTCGTAAAATATACAAAAGTTGTATCCAAAGCATAATAATCTGCATACAAATTTTGGACATAATTTTACCAAAAGTTAAACCAAAATATATACCAAAATATTCAGCTTAACTTTTTTTCAACTATTTACTTATATGCACTTTCTTTTGTCTAGATTCTAAAGAAGAAGAAGATGCTCTTCAACTTCCAATTCCTAATGGTACAAGATGTAGCCTGTAATTTTATGTCGAATGTCTAAGAATGTGCACCATTGAGTTAACCTCACTTATTTTTGTTAATTTGGAATGTGCAGGAAAGCAGGAGGCAAAGAAGGAAGAGAAACCAGTGGTACCAAATAAGAAGGATCTTGCACCCAAAGTTCCTGGTAAGCAGCATGTGATGATGAGGTACTTAGACTATTGTGCAAACTTTTTCAAAAGCATGTCTGAAGACTCTGATGATGATTAGGTATTTACCCCCTTACAGTAAGCTCAGACGAAATGTTTATGTTTTGAATGTTGCCCATTTAGTATGTGTAAAGGATTATGTTTACACTGCAGGAGAAGAAAACAAAGAAGAAGAAAAAAAGAAATCTGGAGCAAACCTGATTAGCGAGCGACAGGGGCGGCGACGAGCTGGTACAGCGGCGACGAGCGGAGGTGGTGCGGCGACGAGCGGAGGTGGAGGGAGCGATGGAGATGACGGTGTGCGAGAGGGAGAAGGAGACGGGAGGGGAGGGAGCGATGGAGGGAGATGAGTTTTTACGATTCTAAGTTTTTTTTAATTTAAGTTACCTTCTATTCAGGTTACAGGTTACAATTTTAAGGGATGAGGATTTATTTAATAGGTTTTGTAAAATCTAAGGATTTATTTAACAAATTTTGTAAAGTCCAAGGGTTTATTTGTTCCAAAAAATTGTCCAAGGATTTAATCATTCCAAACAGTAAAGTCCGTTGGGTTTTTTTGAACTTTTCCCTGTATATATATATATATATATATACCCTATATATATGTATATTAAAATATTTGGGCCCCTAATTTTTATGGGCCCTGGGCATACACCTGGCCCGCCCTCCCCCAGGGACGGCCCTATGTGTAACCCTTATGTACTAGTGCATAATGTTTTAGACGAAGATGATTTTGACGATTTTGAGATGAACCAAGCTACATTTCAACTTGCTGAACCAGTTCTTCCATTTCCACCAGCAGATGACTCAACGCATTTCGATGGTTAGTAAATGAGAAATTTTGAAAATCTTGATGCTAACCAGAAAAGTTTTGGAATCAAAACGCCAATTATTCACTCAATTGAGTGATGGGGATTTTTGAAAATACATGCTAGACAACTTTTGGTTATAGATGACATGAAACAACAGTCAAAAATGTAAATTAGGATCNACTCAATTGAGTGATGGGGATTTTTGAAAATACATGCTAGACAACTTTTGGTTATAGATGACATGAAACAACAGTCAAAAATGTAAATTAGGATCAAAATTTATACATATATCAGGTGGTTTACTACATAATGGTTTCATCAGGTGGTTTACTGCATAAGGTGTGGTCATGGGTATCATGTTGAGTGCCTAGAAGCATGGTTAAAAGAGCATCCAAACTGCNCATAATGGTTTCATCAGGTGGTTTACTGCATAAGGTGTGGTCATGGGTATCATGTTGAGTGCCTAGAAGCATGGTTAAAAGAGCATCCAAACTGCCCACTCAGTAGAACCCCTGTCTCTGGTTCCTATGATCGAGACAACACCACCCACAACCATAATCTTTACTTGAAGAAATTTTATGACATGGTGAGTCGTTTGGCACCAGTGCCGTGGAAACCATGGTTGATTGGCTCACCAGTCACATGAGACATCCTCAGGCTTCATCAGTACATAATGAATCTGGCTTCATTATTGAAAACCTACTGCATTGTTATTAAAATGTACTAGTACTGATGAATATTTCTACCAATATCTAATGAAAACCTACTGCATAATGATTCTGGATTCATTTGTAATGAAACCAGATACATAATGAATCTGGCTTCATCAGTACCTCTATAATGATTGGTGTGGGTATATTTCTTTTACAAAATCTGCATAATGATTCTGCCTATGTTAGCTCCATAACCACACCAATCAAGTCTTGGTTGCTAAAACACTCATCCACACCTCTTCATGCCCACCACAACATGAAAGTCAAAGAGCTCACCGTTAACTCCTCTTGAGCCGACTGCATCGTGTGCTTGTCCGAGGTGGTCATGGGTATCATGTTGAGTGCCTAGAAGCATGGTTAAAAGAGCATCCAAACTGCCCACTCTATAGAACCCCTGTCTCTGGTTCCCATGATCAAGACAACACCACCCACAACCAAAATCTTTACTTGAAGAAATTTTATGACATGGTGAGTCGTTATGGCACCAATGCCTTGGAATAATGGTTGATTGGCTCACCAGTCACATAAGGCATCCTCTGGCTTCATCAGTACATAATAAATCTGGCTTCATTGTTGAAAACCTACTGCATTGTTATTAAACTAATGGATATGTGTAACCCTTATGTACTATTATTGATGTATATTTCTACCAATATCCAATGAAAACCTGCTGCATAATGATTCTGAATTCATTTGTAATGAAACCAGATGCATAATGAATATGGCTTCATCAGTACCTGCATAATGATTAGTGTGGGTATATTTCTTTTACAAAATCTGCATAATGATTCTGCCTATGTCAGCTCCATAACCTCATCAATCAAGTCTTGGTTGCTAAAACACTCATCCACTTCTCCTCATGCCCACCACAACATGACAGTCAAGGAGCTCACTGTTAACTTTTCTCGAACCGACTGCATGGTGTGCTTGTCCGAGGTGGTCATGGGTATCATATTGAGTGCCTAGAAGCATGGTTAAAAGAGCATCCAAACTGCCCACTCTATCTAACCCCTGTCTCTGGTTCCCATGATCAAGACAACACCACCCACAACCATAATGTTTACTTGAAGAAATTTTATGACATGGTGAGTCGTTATGGCACCAGTGCCTTGGAAACCGTGGTTGATTGGCTCACCAGTCACATGAGGCATCCTCTGGCTTCATTAGTACATAATAAATCTTGCTTCATTGTTGAAGACCTACTGCATTGTTATTAAACCAATGGCTATGTGTAACCCTTATGTACTAGTACTAATGAATATTTCTACCAATATCCAATGAAAACCTACTGCATAATGATTATGGATTCATTTGTAATGAAACCAGATGCAGCTCAAGTTGCTGGCCCAGTTCTTACAGTCGAAGAAGCAGATGATTCGACACATTTCACTGGTTAGTGAAGTTGAACATATATTATGACCATAATGTTCATTTACCTCCCTAAAATCAACAATAATGAATAGATAATGAAATAGACTTAGTGATTTTTTTGAATGGATTTCATTAAGTTGAAATTTGGTTGATAAATTTTGCAGAAGCCCAACCTCATGCAAATAAGAAAGATTCTTCATGTCATCAACTCCACCAGCACGAGCATCCATAGATTGTAATGAACCCAAATGCAGTAAAAGATTCTGAACCAGTTCTTCCAGTCCAAGAAGCAGATGTCTCAACACATTTGAATGGTTAGTAAAGTTGAACCGGTAGTCTTAACATAATGTTGAAGTCATCTGTAACTATTTTAGCCTGCTGCAAATCTGGTTCTTCTATACATTTTTTTCTTGTATGCATTTTATGAATCTCTTCTAATTATGACTGTTTCTACACTTCTGTCAGAATTTATACATATTAGTAGTTACAATGAACAAGCTAAGATGTTTGGTGTATGCTTATATGAACAACAAAACAATCATATGCTAGTTTCCTGCATATAACGAACATGAATTACCTAGCAAAGCACCACAAATGTTTAGTTGTAATCAGATGCATATACATGTAAACAGCAGCAGTTTCAGATTTACCATAATTTAAGCAGCCATATATATATATATATATATATATACACACCAACTTGACAAAGTGATGATAATTTATCAAACAACAGCTGCATCTTTACAGTTATGTTCATCCTGGTTAGAAATCTGAAACTTGAACGTACGATCTGTGCATCCTGGTTAAGAATCTGGTTCAAGGCAATGTTTGAATGCGTAATATGTTTGCGGTATTTGTTTGTGTTTTTTTTGTGAATTTGAATTCACTACATTGTTTCATCGTTTTCCCCATTGACTATGAATTATATTACATACAATTGTATGATGTTCCTCCATTGAAAAATTATTAACAAAATTCAATTTGATTAACCAACCACAATGTTGTGTCAATCAGATGATGGTCGTGAAGTTGTAATTAGATCAAGACGGAAGAGAGCAAAAACAAATATAGATACAATTAGTGGTATAGTCACGAAAGATGTCATATCTGAAAATGTATCTGGTATTGGTAAGTTATAGCTAAATCTGATCGAGATAACATTAATCTTTACAAATATGCCTTTTATATTGAACTAAGTTATTGACCCTACAATGCAGTGGCAATGAAACACGACAAAAGTCCTTCAATGTGTACCAGAAGCAAACAGCGTCAAGATGGGACAGGAGATAAAGTTTGCCATATTGGTAAAGAGACTAAAAACATAGGTGAAAATTCATTATATAAATGATGTGATATTTGTTTCATTATTAGAATATATAACTACACCTAACATATGCATTGCAACACTATGATATTTGTTGTCTGGTTGTTAACATTTGCATTAGGCCAAATCCGGCAAAAGATTATTGCAACAGATGAACCAAAGGCTGGGGGGGGGGGGAAGATGAAATGAATAAAAGTAAGGAAAGACTACACGAATCTGATTCAAGTGAAGAAAATAAATGCGGGTTGGAGAATTTGAGAACAAGAAAGTCACCAAGAACCTTATATCAAACAATCGTTGGTTTAAACGACGACCAAAAGAATGTGGTGAAAGAAATGGGGATAGGCTCTTTATTAGGAATGACCATTAATGGAGTGCCATCGAAGCTTGGTTTCTATGTTGTTGACAGCCTTGATGTGAAGAAGATGGAGCTGAAGGTTGTGAATGGTGGAATACCAATCACAACTGAATCAATCCATAAATTGTTGGGTTTGCAAATGGGCGGATTAGATATACTAGAGATGGACGAAGTGGATGATTCAAAGAATATAACAGCTACGTGGAGGAAACAGTTTGAGAAGAAAAAGATGCGGCCAAAAGACATCATGAAGCTAATACAAAATTCAGGAGATGCAGGGTTCATTTTCAAACTCAATTTTCTCGTATTATTCGTGAATCTGATGGTCGAGTGCAATAGAATGGGGTGCTGCAATTTTGGCTTCCTCTCAAGAATAGAAAGTGAAGACGTAATTCCAGAAATAGATTGGTGCAAGTACATCTATAGGAAGATAAAGACAAGCAAGTCAAGATGGAGAAGGGATAGTACAATGTGCTTCTATGCTGGACCGTTGACATACCTCACGGTAAGTTTCCTTTATACATAAAACTATAAAAATGCTTTACATTACAAACCCAATATTTCATTTGCAGTTGTTATATGTGGATTCGACGATAAGTACAAAAGTTGTGGTGGACCACAAGGGCTATGCAATTTCAGTATGGAACCTTGATTTGTTAAAGAAAAGACAATCAACCGAGATCAAAGATGGAGGGTTTGGGCTATTACCTCTACGATCTACAACTGAATCAAGAGAAGATATACATCCACGTAATGCTTCAAAGCAAGAGAATACCGGTGAAACGTCAACACTGAATAAAGAGGTTCGATTTATGTTTTGTATTCCATGAAACTGCTTATTACATATATATGAAATCAATTTCAGTATGATGAAGCTAGCTGCATTGTTATTAATGTGGAAGGACCACTAGCATGAGACACATTAGCATTAGAATCAAGAAAAGGGGGTAAGGGGGGGGGACGGTCATGTGACAGTAAAGCGGAGTTGGAAACAGAAACATTAAGGGTGGGATTTTGAACAATTTTAGAAATAATAGGGGGGGAGGGGGAACAAAAGGACTTACCTAGGCTTGAAGGAGAAGGGCCTAAAATGGAAGCCTGGATGGAGCTTGTCATGTCCAGAACAGGTTTTGGGCTGCCTCCAATAACAATTATCGCTGGGCCAACATTATTTTGGTAGCTTGGAGCATTGGGCTTGGACGATGGACTAATTGTCAGTGGGCCACAAGGCAACATGCGTCCATCTTGCATCAGCCCATTAACATGATGTCCATCAAGAGAGTTGAGTTTGAGTGTAGGATCTGGGACACCATGTTGCGAAGCATCTATTTGTTTAGCCTTTCTCATTAAATCATCATTTGGGCTAGGTTCCACTTCTTGGGCTGGGCAATTTATTTCATTGGACTTCACAGCATCACCACTGTTCATCATGAGAGAGTCCACATTGGCTGGATTATTTTTCAAGCACAAGTATGCTTCCAGTAAGTATGATGAAGCTAGTTGCATTGTTATTAAACTGTTATGGTTTCATTAAACTGTTCCATAAGCAGGTTTGTTTCATTAACATATATAATGGTGAATCTTTGTTTTCCTGTTGTTTATATGGTGGATCAAAAATGTTTAAATGTTGTTTATAATCGTGAATCTTTTTTACGTGATGTTTCATAATGATTAATCTTTATTAAATGTTGTTTATATGGTGAATCAAAAACTATTTACATGCTGTCCAATATGGCGAATCTTCTTTCATGTGCTTGCTTTAACTTATACAAAATCTAATTCATTAAAATGTAGGATCATATTCAGCACATCCTTATTAAGATGGCGGTGGTTGTAAGTTCGAGAATAGAGGCTGAAATGGAAATCAAAGATGCTATATCTAAGTTTCTAGATGATGATGAATTCAGACAATATAAGAAAGCGTTGGATGACATGTTCAGTGAAGGGGCACGTAAGACTACACATGACACTGGTTTTAGTGGATTAAAGTACCAGTCGACTTCAAAAAAGGATGGTCAACCTTCATTAGATATTGTTTTAAGTCAACGAAAGGGAGATGATGACTGCAATAACAGTGGGTTGAATGACAGAATTTGGTTAAGCGTTGGATTCATCGAAGCAATTGACAAAGTGGTAGACAACACGATATCAAATTCAAAGGTGAAACAATCATATGCGGGCATTGTTCCTCCCACGTTTGATTTGGGTATTAGTCCAATGAAGCAAGCGGAACCTTTGAATATGGATTTACGTGAAGAGATTGAAGGTGTTGTACTGCAAAGAGATTGAAAGGGTGTAGAAGGAAGTCATTCAATGAAAAAGCGTAATGTACGATCAGCCGTGGATGCAAATGCCCATCAGGTGCAGCGAGCGGCTCGTCAAGAACTCAAGTTGGGTGACCATCTCAGGTCCCCATACGTTATCAGAGCAGTAGATATGAATGTGACAAATGAGGAAAGAAAAATACATGAATGGGTATTAGCTGGGCTTGGCGGAAAGTAGTAAGTTAATCATTATTGTGAACTTATTTTCTCGCATGATTACTACCATGTCATTCGTCTTAATATTAACTTTATCATTTTGTTATTTTAAATTGCAGTGAGTTACTATTTTCAACGCCAAATGATATGAATTTACATCGTCACGCGATTGAAAGCTTGGCTCGTACGACTACAATGTACATTAGTGTGATAGATGCATGGGTGACGTTACTTAACTATGAGGAACGGTTTCGAAATAGGGATTCATTGTGCCGTTATTTCTTTAACATTGAAGTTATGGTACGTAAGTAGGAAATACTATTAATAACATGTTGTTTTGTGTAACATCTATGTTTATATAACCATCAATACATCATATTTTATCACAGACTGACACCAAGCTAAGATCTAAGTGCGTCAACCACAATACCCAATACGCACTATTCAAGAAGGGGTTGATGTCTTCTGCGAAGAACAACTTGGAAGTCGTTGAAATGCGCAACATAGATCTGGTTCGTTTTTCAATTATATTAGCTTTATCAGTGTCTTATAAATATACATTACTACGAATTGGCAAAACAGTTAGTCATATTCATTAACATTAAAAGTTATGACATGAGGTTTCATATAGCATGCACTGTTACATATAGCATCATTTGGTGAACCAGGTTTCATTAACAACATGTTAAATGCTGTTTTATATGCACAATAGCATGTTGTTAACCAACCTAAATGCACTATAACTTGGTGTGTGACATGATGTTAATGAACATATGATGAACCTAAAAGGATAATACTACTGTAATAGTTTTAAAATGCCACATATTTATTGAAAATGGGTTCATAAACATACTAATGAAACAGGTTGCATGATTCCTTATACTAATGAAACAGGTTTTCATAAACATTTAGATTGTTTTTAGAGTGTCTTATATAAATACATGGTATATGAAGTTGGTTCCATTATGTAGTACAATCATGAATCTGGTTCAAATTTGAGTATGGTTCAATAAAATACAAGTTATATGAATTACTATCATCGGCAGATTTTGACATTGACAACTTGATGAAATGATAGGTTTTCTTCCCGTTACTCGATAAGGGACACTATTATGTTGTGGTGTTCAATTTGAAAAACCCATCGGTTGTTGTCATAGACAACAGATATCGAGAGGTGTCCGATGATGATCAACTTCTACAGATGTATGACTTCATTACAAACATTCTGGTATGAATTAAATATTAATGTATAATTGTATTCTTTATTAATATGATATACGATTTGTTAACCATTTCATTCCGTTTATGCAGCCAAGATTGATGATCAACATTTGAATGTTGTTGTACATCCAACGGGGAGAGAACTAGATGAAATAGGCCAACAAAGGTTGAGAATGGATTGGCAGACACAAAACAACTTTGATGATTGTGGCGTGTTTGCAATGAGACACATGGAGACATACATGGGAGATGTGCGAACATGGAGAACTGGACTGGCACAAGCAGGAAAAACAAAAGAGGGCCAAATAGCCTCCCTCAGAATGAAATATATAGCAAAGTTATTGGTGAGCAACTATAACAAGAAGAAGGAATATGTCGTTAAAGAAGTTGAGAAGTTCTAATCAATGGATGAAGCAATCCGAAAAAAGTTAAGAAAACATGCTGACGATACAAAGACTGAGAGACTTCAAATCTGTTGATGGATGTTCTATTATATCTTTCTCATGTAGAAGGTTTTAATAACTTGCTTTTGGTATTGAATTTTCTAGTTTGTTTAAACATTATGCTATTGGCATGTTCGACGTTATAAAATGTATATGACATTTGATGAAAATATTTAGCCAAAACATTGTCATATGTATGGTGAACCCAGATTAACACACCTGTTAATTAAACTTGTTTCATTAGTAATAATGCAAACCCCTATTCATCATAATCATATGTACCCACATAACTTTTTCCAACTACCGAAAGGGTAAAATGAAATCATACCCAACTAGATCAAAAGTTTCTTGATGCATGTAGAAATAATGCAAAAACATAATCATCCATATATTCGGTGATTAACACATGTGGTGATTCCAGATTCACAATAAGACTTTATAAGCTGTTACATGCTGACATAAGGTGTACCAATGAAATTAGATTCATACATAAGCTGATGAAATTGGTTTCATCAGTATACAACATAAGGGTTATACATAGCCATTAGTTTATCATGAATCTAGACCCACATAGATGAATGAAATGTAGTGATACAACAACAATATAATCCAGTGATTTAAATCTCAACAATATAACAAAATAACATCTCGAAATTAAATGATAAAACAAATTCGAAAAGATAAATTAAGTGGAATAATATTTCAAATTCATTATAATCCATTGTTGATGCACCCATATTCACAAAGGCATTATAATCCGTAAGGTTGTCATATCAAAAATGCAACTAACAAATGTCAGAATGACCAGTTTAAAAATTGTAATCAAGTGAACTAAAATCCATCAATACAATCCAATAACGTCTCAAACTTAACTGATACGAAAAATTCAAAAGAAATAACTTAAATGGAATCACGTTTTGGACAATTCCAGGAATCATGCGTAGCCATTTGACGATATAGCCGACACTTTCTCTTCTGCTTTTTTCCGTTTGAAAATGCTTTCTCCGCAGCGCTAATAAGTCTCTTACCAGTTCCACAACCTTTGTTTCGAATACCGGTGGGTGGAAGAACATCAACAGTTTCGGGTTGCGATACTCCAAGAAGCTCTTTAATAGACGTTGTGGTCTCTTTAGTGTGTGACTGTAAAGGAAGTTCACTATCAACCTGTGAATCCCATTCTTCAAGTTTGTCAACAAATCTTGACAAAATGTCTTTTTCATTTCGGAGTCGACTTAAAATACGTTCAAAATATGAATAAGCCACACTCATCAATCTCTCTTTATCTGCATCAACTTCACCATATCTGAAACGTGCTGGTAACCACTCCACGGGAACTAGATCGCATCGCCAACGACGAAGTATATATTTATTCGGAATTCTGTCAACCTCGTCATTTAACATCACCTTAAGAGTGTGACGACATAAAATCCCATTACGAACAAAACAATTACAACTGCAATCGTACGAGTTTTCCATCTTGTTCTTAATGACATATTATATAGGAAGACCAAATCATATTTTGAAGTTAAAATAATATTGTACAATAAGGTGCGCAAAACGAAATTGGACAAAGTAAATACCGTGTACTTTGTTGTGACCTTAGAAGCCTTGTTCTTGTGAGTTATGATGTACACTCTGGTTTCACCAACGTCGGTGAATCCATCCCAGCCACAAAGCCAAACAGCCTTTCTTAACTCTTTCTGAACTTCGAAAAATATCGTCCGTGTATACACCTTTGATGCATGAGCTTCTAACTTGCAAGGGGACACCAATTGAGGAATCGTGCTCTTGGTTGTCACTTCTACCAACCCATGTGTTGCCTGTTGACTTTCAATTGCCTTATCAAAAGAACGGAGGAAAACAACAAGATCATGCCAAAAATGTTCATAAACGTTAAAAAACGCATTGATACTCTCCGACCTGGATGTTGTTTTCATTAGGCCAGACATCTGATAATCCTTACAGTAAGCCAGAATCCACGGCTCCCTGATATCATACAATTCACCAAACCATGGATCTCCACGTAATCTATAAAATTCAATCAGATTGTTCCATTGCATCTCAAATTCATTAGGACCAAGGTGAACGTTCCACACCAACTTATTAAATTCGCTAACGAACTGCGGACGATGTTGGAGGTAATTACTAATCTGCCAAGTAAACCATCCAAACAATTGCATTAAAAATGAAAATGAACAAAAAAATTACTACAAATAAATATCATCTTAATTACCTTCGATTTCACCTTTTTAATTATATGCCACATACATAATCGATGCTTGGATTCAAGAAATGCAATGGGAATTTCTTGTTTCATCGACGCACATTGGTCGATGATAACGAAACGTGGTTGACATCCATGTGCTTTTACAAACGCTTTTAATACCCAAGTGTAATCAACTACAGATTCATTATGAATCAATCCAGTTCCAACAACAACGGATTTCTTATGATTATCAATTGCAATGAATGGAACAAATATCATAGCATGCCTATCAAAAATAAACAATGAAAATTAATACAAGGTATAACATAGAGTATTGATAAAACCAACATAATAGTTTAATATCAAGTACAACTTACTTGTTGGTCGTGGAAGGGGTAGGGGTAGAGGTTGAGGAAGAAGTCAGATTCCTGAAAGGCGTCAGGCCGAGATTCACCCTAATCAAGGGGAATCTATTTCTGGGAATGCTTAACAAGAACAAAGACAACAATTAGAATTTATAACTAGAAACAATCTGACAGAAAAAATGGGAAAACTGAGGGAAACTCTGATATCCATTATGGGACTGTCTGCTAGAGTAGAAACTGAGCGAGTTGGAATTAATCCTCCAGCTCCTTCAGCAGGTAGCAATAACCGGGGAGGAGACATAAAGATGTTTCTGACATGTTAACCTCCAACCTTTTCGGGAGAAAGAGATCCAGTAAAAGCAATGTGCTGGATAAAAGAGATTAAATCAGTATTCAATACTAGTAGATGTTCTGAAGAAGATAAGGTTAGATTTGCAGTATCTATGCTCAAATCTAATTCCTTATATTGGTGGGATGTGGAATCATCGGCACAACCGAATATACTACAAACCATGTTTTGGGAATAATTTGTGAATAAATTCAAAACACAATTTTGTCCTCCGACAGCAGTAAGGCAAATGGAAGAGGATTTTTTTAAGCTGGAGCAAGGGAGTAGATCTGTACGGGATTATACCGAGAAATTTATTGAGTTTTCCCGTTTTTGCTGAACATTATGTATCTTCAGAATCCTGAAAGGTAGAAAGGTATATTTGGGGTCTGAAACCTTCTATTTGGGAGTTCGTGATTGCTATGAACCCTGAAACTTTCTCTTTACCTGTCAATGCTGCTGAAATTACTGAAAGAAATAAGAATCGGCAAGGTGAAGAGAAATTTGTTGAGAAAAGAAAGTGGGAGGGGTCTTCAATCAGTTTTCGAAGACCCAAATTTACTAGAACAAATAACCGTGCTCCACAACTGCCACCTGTTAGAACCTTCCCTCAATGTCAATAGGTGCATCAGAGAAATTGTCCGTCTGAACCAAAGAGATGTTATCGTTGTAGGGAGACAAGGCATTTGTCAACGGACTGCACTACACCCAAAAGATGTTTTCAGTGCAATTCACCTGACCATATCCGACCAAATTGTCCATAATTGAGAGCTCCTCGTTTGACAATAGGAGGAAATGCTCCCAGTATTCGTGGAAGGACTAGTGCACCAAGGGGAGGCCGGAGTGGAGCCAGAGGCAGATCGTTCCAAATGACAAAAAACGAGGCAGAAGCAACCCCGGATATGGTAACAGGTACCTTCCTTCTGAATTCCATACGTGCTAAGGTGTTATTTGATTCTGGTGCAAAATTTTCATTTGTGTCACCATCATTTGCTCAATCTGCATGTTTGAATTATGTGCTACTTGATGACAAATTAGTAGTTGACACTGCTAATAGTCAAGAATTTGTTACTAGAGTATTCAATAACTGTATTATTGTTATTAAGGGGTGTGAGTTACCGATTCGACTGTTCCCTATGCCAATGAAAGAGTTTGATGTAGTGGTGGGTATGGACTGGTTAGCAGAGCATCAGGCCAGTATTGTTTGTAATAAAAAGATGATCAGAATTACACTACCTGATCAAGAAACAATTATTATTTATGGTGATCATCAAAATCATTATACTAGTCTTTTATCGGTATTAAAAGCCTGAGAGTGTATTAGAAAGGGATATCAGGGGTGTTTAGCATATGTTATTGATACAAAGAAAGAGAAAAAAAAGAGGAATTGATTCCAATCGTTAATGAATACTCGAAAGTTTTTCCAGAGGATTTGTCTGGGTTACCGCCAGATCGAGTCATTAAATTCAGGATTTATCTAATACCTGGGGCAGCACCAGTGGCCAAGGCACCGTATAGATTGGCTCCTTCAGAATTGAAAGAGTTGGTTACTCAGTTGAAGGATCTGACTGATAAATGATTCATTAGACCTAGCATTTCACCTTGGGGTGCTCCGGTCATGTTTGTCAAGAAGAAAGACGGGTCTATGCGAATGTGTATAGACTATCGAGAATTAAATAAATTGACAATCAAGAACAAGAATCATCTGCCAAGGATTGATGACTTGTTTGATCAATTGGTAGGAGCAAGTTATTTCTCCAAAAGAGATTTAAGGTCGGGGTATCATCAGCTTAAAGTCAGGGAGAAATACGTTGCTACAACAACTTTTCGAACCAGATACGGGCATCATGAATTTTTAGTTATGCCATTCGGCTTAACTAATGCTCCCGCAGCCTTCATGAATTTGATGAATAGGGTATGTAAGGAATATCTTGATAAATTTGTTATCATATTTATTGATGATATACTTATACGCTCTAAGACTGAAGAAGAGCACGCAGAACATCTTCGCCTGATACTGGAATTGTTGAAAAGAGAAAAGCTGTATGCCAAGTTGTCCAAGTGTGAATTCTAGTTAAGGGAAGTCCAATTCTTGGGTCATGTTATCTCAGAAGCAGGGGTGAAAGTAGATCCAGTCAAAATTGAAGCAGTTGAAAAATGGAAAGCTCCAAAAACTCTTTCTGAAGTCCGAAGCTTTTTGGGACTCGCAGGCTACTACCGTAAGTTCATTCAGGACTTTTCTAAGATAGTCGTGCCATTGATCAAATTGACTCAGAAAAATATTAAGTTTCAGTGGGAAAGAGAGCAGCAAGAAGCTTTCCAACTATTAAAGGATCACCTCTGTAGTGCGCCGGTGTTAACCTTACCTGATGGATCCGAAATTTTGTGGTATACAGTGATGCTTCAAAGTTAGGGTTGGGATGTGTTTTGATGCAAAGAGGAAAAGTAATTTCTTATGCTTCAAGACAATTGAAAGATCATGAGAAGCAGTATCCGACTCATGATATGGAATTAGCCGCCGTGATATTCGCTATAAAAATATGGAGGCATTATCTTCTGGGGACAAAGTGCCAGATTTATGCAGATCACAAAAGTCTACAGCATATGTTCAACCAGAAAGATTTAAATATGCGACAGCATCGGTGGATTGAACTTGTTAATGATTATGACTGTGAAATCCTTTGCCACCCAGGAAAAGCCAATGTGGTAGCTGACGCTTTAAATAGAAAAGAAAGGAGCGGGACTATTAAAACTATGGCAATGAGAATAAGTTTAGTCCCTGATATCCATAAATAAATTCTGAGATGGCAGAAGGAAGCTATGAAAGAAGATCTTATCAAGTCAGAAAGGTTGGGTAAGATGATTTCAACCTTGGAACCAAACGATAAAGGGATTATGTGTTTTCAAGGGAGAATTTGGGTACCAAGTTTTGGGGATATCTGGAAAATTATTTTGAATGAAAGCCATAAATCCCGATACTCTATTCATCCAGGTACCAATAAGATGTATCGAGATCTAAAATCTTTTTATTGGTGGCCCGGATTGAAGAAAAATATAGCTAGATATGTGGAACAATGTTTAACATGTCTACAAGTTAAGATCGAGCATCAGGAACCATATGGAAGTCTTCAATCTTTGGAGATTCCTGTATGGAAATGTGATCATATTACGATGGATTTCGTCATGAAGTTACCTCGAACTCCAAAGGGGTATGATGCGATCTGGGTAATTGTTGATCGCCTATCTAAGTCAGCACATTTTCTACCTATAAGAGAAAATTACTCTTTAGAAAAGCTGGCTCAGATTTATATCAGAGAAATTATCACTAGGCACGGTGTTCCACTGTCTATTGTTTCTGATAGAGATAGTTGTTTCACCTCAAAGTTCTGGGAAAGTTTGCAGAAAGCTCTGGGATCTGAAATTCGATTAAGTACTGCCTATCTTCCGCAAACAGACGGGTAAAGTGAGAGAACAATCTAAACTCTCGAAGATATGTTGCAAAGTTGTATCATTGATTTCGGGGGATCGTGGGAAGATCATTTGCCACTAATAGAGTTTGTGTATAACAATAGTTATCATTCCAGCATCCAAGCGACACCATATGAAGTATCGTATGAATGTAAATATAAAACGCCGTTGTGTTGGAACGAGGTGGGTGAGAGGCAGTTAACTAGTCCTGAAATTGTTCAAGAAACTTCAGACAAGATTGAACACATCCGAGAAAGAATCAGAACAGCACAAGATCCCCAGAAAAGTTATGCTGATAATCGTCGAAAGCCGATTGAATTTTGTGTAGGTAATTTGGTGATGTTGAAAGTTTCGCCATAGAAGGGTGTCATCAGATTTGGGAAGAAAGGTAAGCTCAGTCCGAGGTATGTTGGACCATTCAGAATATGCAAACGAATTGGGCCAGTGGCATATCAGTTAGAGCTACCAGAAGAGCTTAGTCTGATTCACAACACTTTCCATCTATCGAATTTGCGAAAATGTTTAGCTGATTCAAGTCCCACTGTACCATTACCAAAGGTCAAGCTGGACAGTAAATTGAACTTTGTAGAAACGCCAGAAGCCGTAACTGACCGAAAGATTAGGGTGTTGAGAAACAAGAAAATCAATCTGGTTAAAGTACAGTGGAAGTTTCACAAAAGACCAGAGGCAACTTGGGATTGGAGTTAGAAATGAGAGCAGATTATCCATGGCTCTTTGATTAAAGGAATTCTGGGACGAAATTCTTTTGAAGGGGTGAATAATGTGATAACCGGGTCCTGGTTATTACCCAAGGTATTTATTATGTGAATTAATTGTTTATATGGATACATGTTTACATAGATCGAATACGTGAGTATGTGTATTTTATGCATAGGGATATATGCATAATATATATATATATATATGTATATATATATATGTATATATATATATATATATATATATATATATATGCATGATGTATGTGGGTGTGTGTATACATGTGTGAATTGATATGCATGAATACATGTGGGAAGGGGAAGTAGCCGACTTTCCAATTCAGGAAAGTATATATATTGGAAGTTGGGTAAAACTTAGTTTCTTCTTGCCTCATTTGAGTTTTGGGAGAATTTTGAAGAGAAATGTTGTCCGGTTATTCATTTTTGTTTTGCATCTTCTTCAAATCTGAGTTATTACTTTAAGGTGAGTGATTTCTAAAAATACTCTTTTAAAAGCTTTGATTATTATTATAGAAAGAACTGCGTATTATTCTTAAAACTGGTTTTGTACGATTTGGGTTTAATCGGACAAGGATTGATCGGACTAGGTATAAACCGGACAAAGCTTGTTCGGATTACTCTTAAACCGGATAGGAGGTGTCCGATTTATTATAAATCACTTAAGTGTTGTGCGATTTAGGGTGTTAGTGAGAATTTGATCTATGTAAATCGGACAAAGGTTTTTGAACGGAGAAGTATGAATACGACCAAGTATTGTGCGGTTTAGCCTTAAATCGCTTAAGGGTCGTGCGGATTAGTTATAAATCGATCACGTATTGAGCGGTTTAGTCTTAAACCGATCATGTGTTGTCCGGATTGTTTTAAACCGGACATGAGTCATGCGATTTAGTCTTAAATCAACCAAGTGTTGTCCGGATTAGTATATCGGACAAGAAGAGTTAGTGTTGTCCGGAATATATATCCGGATTGGGTGACCTATATTTGATAATTTTCAAATGTTGAATATTTTAGACATTTATAATTTAAAAATGTCTATTATTGGGTGTAATTATGGATTTATAAAAGGGGTATTTTATATCTTTTTAAATAAAAAGATATGTTCCTACCAAGCATGGTGACGTAAGTCTGTTTTGATATGGAACTAAATTTGGGAAAATGTTTCTACCAAGCGTGGTGACGCAAGTCTGTTTTGGTATGAAACTATATTTTGGGAAACCTTCCTACCAAGCGTGGTGACGTAAGTCTGTTTTGGTATGGAAGTGGATTTTGTAAAACTGTTTCTACCAAGCGTGGTGACGTAAGTCTGTTTTGGTATGAAACTTATTTTAAGTGGTAGTTTCCCCCAGACGTGGTGACTTTTGTCTCTTCTGGCATGGAACTGGGAATGGGTACTTTCAGACGTGGTGACTTTTGTCTGTTCTGATAAGTAGCCCTGTTTCGATGGAGGAATAAGGATGGCATATCAAGGAGAGGTGTACTTGGAATAAGGGAGACATTATCATATGTGGATATTATTATAACTCTTATTATTATTACTAATTGGATTTAATAACTTTGAATCATTTCCTGATGAATTAGATATATTATTCTTATTAGAAATATTAATTTAGATGTTATTGAGAAGAGGAAAATGGTTTGTCATAAAGGGCAAGTATTGCCTTAAAACTTTCCTTTAAAATTTACAAAAGAATGGTTTGGTAATTTAAGAAGCCTTGGTCACCATAATTGTTTCATATTGAGAATGTTGAATCCTTAGGTAGATGTATTTATTTAATAGAACTAAGGTTCTTGAGTTTACTCTATTATACATGCCATTGAGAATTGCATTATTTGATTATATTACAAATATTTCTGAGAAAAGATATTTTATTATATTTTGGTGTTCATCACCCTGCGTTTGCAAAGAAGGGATTTACTCACTAGACCCTTCTGGTCTAACCCTCATTTTCTGTTTTAAAATATGAAATGCAGGAATGACGGGGTCCAGAGATAATAAGGGGAAAGGGAAAATGTGATTATTTTCCTAACTTATTATCTGTTTTTGAAGATCTGCTTTAGATGACTTATTTTGAAGATACATGTTGTATTACATGTGTTTGTACAAGATTTATTTTGGAATTTTTCATATGTAGATGTTCATATAAGAATCCTTGTATTAGTGGGACCTTGTGATGTAAACTATATTTCCATGTAATGAAATATGTGTTATATGCAAATATGGTGTTTGGGGATGTTACATCTTAGGTTTATATTTTACGTCTACACTAGGAAACCAATATTTCGACCCATCAGACGTTTCCCCCATGTCTTGATATCGATAATCTACAACAATAACCAAATCAAGTTGTTTTTCAGTAATAAAAAACGCATAAAGAATGACCAGTATTTGTCTTCGCTACATATTTAGTACATATGTACTCCAAGATGAATCTTATATTAATGCATTTGTATCGTAAAGTCGCATATAGATTCAAAACAGTAAGACAACAACATGATTATAATTTGATGAATATGTGGGCAAAAGACATAATGTAGGTAATAAATAACATGTTGTTAATCTGAACAGGTTCTTATTAGAATTAATTATTATTTATGCATCTGGTTTCACCGATTTTTGCTTTTGAGTTTGAACCAAATAGAGTGGCTACATATTAAGGGCAAAGGACAGGCCAATGAAAACATACTGCATTGTGAAACTGGTTTCATCATCATTCTTCAATGTCAATATTCTTCATACTCATTGTTAGGTGATTCTACATAATGGAAACTCATGCTATGCTTACATAAATTGCAGCCGTGTTTAGAAAAGATTATTACAAAGGAATCTCCTTTCTTTTTTAATACTGAAGGTAGACAAGAACCAAATACAACTCATAAGATGCATTGTGAACAAGGTTTCCTCACATAACAATGATATGATTGATAATGCCCACAAAAACAAAATTAGATATATATATCAATGCTGGTAGGATGACAATTAGGTGATGATTATTGGCTTGTTCTCATGATCGATGCGTTGAAACCAACTTATATTCAAATCAACAAATAACTAGATATAATGTAAAAAGTTTGAAGATTGTTGTACTTTTAACCAAACCCGTATGATACGCCCACCATCCGTCTTAATAATTACTAATTAGTGCATATCATAAGATGAAGTTTGGAGAATTAAACATAACAGTCACGTGTACCTATGTGCTATTGAAACATCTCTTCTCCGTTTGCTTCTAGAGTAGCTCCCAACAATTGGTCTTAGTGAAGCCTATGGTGTTCATGGATGGATTAGAATGCTAGAACAGCCATTAACAAACTCTGTGGTGTCTTTTGGGGTTTCATTGCAAACAACTTTCAAGATATTTGTGAAGGTCTACCACCCAGATTGATTGGGGATCTGTCATATGAAATCACCATTGTTTTGATTTGTCTTCTACAGGTTGGTTGTTCAATGTTTCGAGTTTTCTGTTACAACTAACATAACAGGTGATTGTGAAACTGGTTGTAGTCCATTGTGAATCTGGTTTCATTATAGGCTTTGTTAATCTTTGTTTGTTTCGAGAGTAGCTCTTTCTAGATTAATCCATAACTGGTTGTATAACCTGCAGAATCTGGTTTCATTATAGGCCACCCTCCTTCTCCCAACAGTTGGTCCAAGTGCAGCCTCTGGTGTTCCTGGACGGATTAAAATGCTAGGACAGCCATCAACAAACTCTGTGATGTCTTTTGGGGTTTCATTACAAGTTTTCAGTTCTTACAATAGTTACGAAAACAATACAGTACCTTCATATTCATTACTCAACGACGCAACATCATCATCATCAAACTCTGTAGAAACTTCGCCCGTAATCGAGTCACTACGCTCATGTATTGTTTCATTTTGACGAATGCACCCATCCTCATCCCTAGATGAGTAATTGCATTTATCTTGTGTTGTACCATCATTAGTTGCAGTTGCAATTTCATGATCAAGATCAAAACCTTTACGTTTACCGTTAATGCCACCGATTTCATCAAAGATATCCTTGACGAATGTCCATTGAAGGAGATGGGATCCATAGGAGTATGATAAATTATTCTACAACAATATGCTTCATCGATTCCATCCATTTTGTATATTGTCTATTATTTTGAAAGGTTTTAATTACCACATCAGTTTCAGTTATTAATAGTAATTAAATGGTTTCACAATTAATAAGATATTTATTAATCTTAATTACAAATAATAATTATTATATAAAATTAGCAAAGGACAATATTAACCTTTTCATTTAAAAAATAAATTAAAAAATATTATTCATTGATTGGTTATAAAGGAGGTTGGAAGGGTTGTACAAATAGGCAAGGTTGTAAAAGAAATATAATACATATATATATATATATATATATATATATGAGATTTACTTTGCTAATTTATATAAACTTTACAAACTAATCATATCCATCCATTTTTTTGATGAAATTCCAAGATTGAAACAAACTAAATAAGTAAAGTAAAAAAATAAAAGAAAACAAAGAGTTCATATTGGAGACACGGAAAGACAAAATGGGGAAAAACATGTTCTATGAACCTGTTCCATTACAACTGTTATACATATGAACCTGATGCAATCATATATGACCTATGAACCTGTTTCATTATAACTGTTATACATATGAACCTATTTCGTTACAAACTATTATACATACCTATGATATATAAACATGTTCCATTACAGCTGTTGTACATATGAGCCTATGCAATCATATATGACCCTGTTTCATTGAACAGTTTGAGCATGTTTCATTGGAAATTACCCTGTTTCATTGATGTTAGTAAGTATATTAAAAATTTATTGATTTCAAGATTATTATAAAAACAAATTAATTGATCATTTTCTTAAAAAAAACTCTAATCTATATAATCTTCCCGATTTAGACACAATTAAGATGTTATTAAAATCATCTATTATAAAGTCAAAGGACAATCATACCCTTATGAATTAAAAATAAAGAAAATTAAATGGAAATATGTTATTGGTTGATGCTAGTTTGTATAAAAAGGAGTTGTTTGTATTTGATCGCTCCTCTATATATATATATACATACATATATATATATACACACACATATATAGAGGTAAGATCAAATGTTAACCAAAATTTTTGTTTTAACTTTGCAAACCATGTCAACCAATCAAATTCCATTATTCTATTAGGTTTCTATCATGTTCACAATTTAATTACAAGGGTAATTCAGTAAATTGATTTGCTATGTAACTCCCAAACAATTAATGAAGAGTTACAAATCATAAAATCCCAAAAAATATGCATTTATAATATTGATATTTTTTTTAATCTTAATCTTCCATGTTCATTATTTTATGAGTTTTTCATTCCTAGAAAAAACACGGTAGTAAAATCTTCGGTATCATTCAAGCTAATATGGATAAACACAATAGAAAAGAAATCGACAACATTGAGAAGATTAAAATGGTTAATGATGACAATCGAAGTTCGAGTCGGGAAGTGAATAAATTAATCAAAGCGAATGTCTTGGTAATGGATTAATATTTTTATTCATATCAATTATTTTCGTCTATGAACAGTTTGTGAACTCGAACCAAATAGATCTCACATGTTGTTCATATATGTTCATGTTCATATATGTTCACTTTACTTATCTCATGGTTATTAATGATTGATCTAACTCGCATCGAATAAATCTATATACAATTTGTTTATATATATTCATGTCAATTATTTTAGTCTATTAACAACTATATATATATATATATGTATGTATGTGTGTGTGGGGTCAATCCCATTTATAATATTTACTTTTTGCTTATTATCATCCCATTCATGATCAACAAATACTTATTTACATATATAGCTAACAAATTAAAGGTGGATTTAAAAGTATTGAAGTTTATATGATAACCATAATTTATTTATTTATATTGGCTATAGTTTTTTTGTTAAAAATGATTTGATTTTTATATTAATGACTATAAATGGTTCAATTTAGGTACTATTTGTTTTATATAGTTTTTAAAGTTTGAAAATTTCATTTCGTATTGATAAGAGTTGATGTTGAAATATGAAAATAGAGTCAATAAAACGTTTATTTTTACAAACTGATAAATGTTTGATTTTGTAAACAAAATCAAAGTTAAAGATACTAAATAACTATTACCAATAAATAAAAAACATAAATGATAATTAAAACTTATCAAAATAATAATCTATTTCTTAATTCAAAATAAAAAATGTGGATATTTTTTAAGAGTTCTAAGTTCCGTATATTTGGACTTGTCTATTTTAAATGTCTTCGAGTCTCAAATGTTTCATTGTCATGTTATAAGTCGTAGTGCTCGAGTTTGTTATCTACCATGATAGTTCTTATGAGATTTGCTCCGCTCATTGTCGCCACTCCATCCACTGGATATTGGTCATCACCATCATCTTTTAACTTCATTTCATCACCAACGCAAAACATATTAATTTATTATTTAAAAATATTTAAGAAAGGAAAAGAACCACTAATGAGTGGATGTAATCCTTTAAACTGAACCTCGATTTCCAATTTGTTTGCCTGTGATTCTTCTGTTGGATTGTTGGCGGCAACGATCAATATTGATATACTTTTGATGAAACATATAATGGATTCTGAAAAACTACTTAAAGGAAAAGAAAGAGGAGTGTTTACCTCTTGTTTTTAGGGTTTCAAATTTTTAGTTTTTGCTTTTAAAAATAAGAGGATTAAGCTCTTATAAAAATAGTCTTATTAATCCAACATTTTATCTATACTACCTTATTAAGCAAATTCATTAAAAGTCTTAAAGTCTTAAAATTATAAATGCCCAAAATACCCTTTACTTTACCTTTACTTTTCAACCCTTCCCCTCTACCCCAAAACGTCGCTTCCCTTTACCCAGCTCCCCTCCCCCAAGACGACGTTTCAGAAAATCGTCCCTCCCAAGACGATTTCAGATTCAAATCCATCTTCTCCTACAAACTTCCTCCTCAAGATTTTCTCCTACAACCTCCTACAAATAGAGGTTGCTCCCGTTCGTCTTCCACAACAGCGTCTCGTTAGATGCCATAGCGGCTTTCCCCCCTCGCTTGGATGAAGATTACCCACAAACAGGTGATTAAAACTCTAATTCTTCATATTCATGTGTTCTTTTGAAGTTTTACCACTCAAGTTAGGCTTATTCTTCATCTTCAAGATTAGGTGAGCTTTACATTTTTTTCAAGTTAGAGTTTTCCACATATGAGTTTACAATGTTGATTTAGAGTTCCTCCATCTCAGGTTAGTGTTTTGTGATGATTTTAGGTTCTTTTGGGTTTATATTCACGATGAACTAGGGTTTTATTTGATTGGATTTATGTTTCCATATCTCGATCTTACTTCCTTTTTATTTGTCTTTTTAAACTCCTTTTAGTCATATGGGGAAATAATTGATTCATGGCAACCATTTAAAACCCTCTTACTCTTTATTCCAACTTTTTTTCACAGTGACTAACAACAATCTCTTTGATTTCTTGAATCATGAAGCAAACACCCACTAACCATTTGATGTTTTCTTGCAGCTTAAGAGACTAATTCAATACCAAGATCTGTATCTGGTGCTGAAACTGGTCAGATTCATCGAAAYAGCAGCTTAAGAGACTAATTCAATACCAAAATCAAATCACATAATTATTATATGATATGTTGATTATACATCATAAATAGCAAAACCCAGTTCCAAAATCAAGGACAATCGGATACCAATATTTTTGAAAACTAATAATTGGTTTAACCGACCGGCTCTGATTGGTTAGGTTATAACCTGTTGTGAAGTAGGTGTCTATTACAGTTAATTTGTATTGTTTACAAAAACCTGGTTACTTTTACCCATGTTTATTTGGGATGATAGATATAAGAGTGGCACTCTTCAAATTCAATCCTGAAACTTTTGGCTTATATATGCATTCATATGATATTTTGGGAGTTTATTTGTTTAACAAATTTTGTTGATAAATGTATTGTTTATCTATTTGCAGGAACTATTTGTTGTGACAAAAGCAAGTTTCCCTTTTTTTTCTCAGTACTATACATCTCTGATCACATCTCCGGTATGCATCATGGGTCATTGATGATTATATAGAAAGGTACTTGGATTTTCAAAGAACTTTGTGCTTTATGGTTTCTTGTGGTTTATGCATCCATTAAGGGGTTCGCATATTGTAGTTTCTTGGATTTTCAAAGCTCTTTGAAATATTTTGTTATCTTTACTATGGTAAGCTTTTGTTTGAGCCAAATGTTGCTTCATACAACAAATATTGGACCATCGCTTTGATGTCTGTTGATATGGCTCTCTGTTCTACTAATTCTTGATCCCAAAAAGCTGGTTATATAACCATTAGGTATATATGCGTGTGTTGGCAGGACTCATTTTATGAGTACAACTTCGATCATCCTGATAAGTTTTGTTACTCGAACATACTATTTTATTTTTGACATCTGTCGTTAACCATAATCACTTCTGGTGGATTAATTTCTTTTAACCTGTCGTATTCCACCCTCACAACAAGCATTTGATAGCTAATTTCAATACTAGTAGATAAAGAAACTCCATCAACCAAATATATAGCATTAGTTCTTTATCAAACATCAGTGTGCTATATGGTTTCTTGCATCTGTTTTGTTTTCGGTGATGCAGGAATAGATAACTTTGGAGATTCACATTGTGGATAACCAATTAGATCAACATATATATATATGGAGCAGAAAAATTGCCAACTTGGTATGTAATTTTTTATGGTTCACCTTTGATTTCTTCATCTCTTTACCTACAAATGTAAAAATAAGAATAAAGATACATTTTCCTTTTCTTGAATAGTTGTTAGTTGATGAATCTTAATTTACAAACCTATAACGATGTAACCAATATATTGTAACTCCACATCCAAAAGGTCATCGGAATAGATGGCTTAGGAACAAAGACCAATATATTGCTTGCATTCACTTTAATTTTGACCTATACGAAGGTTGTGTTTGTTTTTGTTTTGACTAATGAAATGAGTTTTGTTTAAAGTACTATTTTTATTAATAGAGCGGTAGCAGATGACACCCCTCTCCGTCCCTTACTGGATCTGCCTCGCCCATGGTTGGGATATACGGGGGTCGTTTGGTTTGGTTTGAAAGACCTATCTTGACCAAAACACAGATGCTATTTCTCTTTTTTATATATATTATGACTACAAAATGGTCTAAACCTATCTTATCTTATAGGTACCTGATTCACTTGTTGTTTCTGGGGCTCTTTGGACAGGGCCTCTATATTGTGCATCCTATCTTACAAAAATGCTTGTTTGGCAGGAGAATGAGGATGGTTGGGCAATGGGACGGAAAATGATCTTGATAAACTATTACAACAGATGATTGGTGAAAGTGATCCCATTTTATCATTTGGTTACATCAAACTTGATGAGGTTCATATTGTTATTCTTTGTCTTTCTATGTTCTATAACTTGGTGGGTGCATTTCACCATTTATTAAAACATGTTATTCTTTTATCCTATATATATATATAT